>NC_069507.1:33141733-33171733 GCF_027579735.1 Bombina bombina | reverse complement strand
ATTCGTTATTGCAGTGGGAGATTGGGGATGACAGGTAGATATTGCACATGTGATAAGTGTTAGTTTATATATTCAGGGAGTTACAGTGTAATCTCGCCAATATTTGTTATTGCAGTAGGGCACTGTGGGTACTTAGCAGTTTGCAACAGGATCTCTGCAGCAGCATAGTAGCTATGTATAATACTTTTTAGTTAGGGTGTAAAATATATAACAACAATAAGAATAATTACTCAGTGTCTGGCTGTATTGCACACAGTGCTGCCTATACTGTTACTAGTATACTATCAGTATTGCACACAGTGCTGCCTATACTGTTACTAGTATACTATCAGCATTGCACACAGTGCTGCCTATACTGTTACTAGTATACTATCAGTATTGCACACAGTGCTGCGTATACTGTTACTAGTATACTATCAGTATTGCACATATCATAGTACGTGTACCCCTCATCTAACTGAAACAATATTTGTTATTGCCCTGGGGGCACAGAGGGCTATTGGCAGTTTGCTATAGGCTTTCTACAGCACCATAGTAGCATACTTTTTCATTTGGGTGTAGAATATATAACAACAATAAGAATAAATACTCAGTGGCTGGCTATATTGCACACAGTGCTGCCTATGCTGTTACTAGTATACTATCAGTATTGCACACAGTGCGGCCTATGCTTTTACTAGTATACTATCAGCATTACACACAGTGCTGCCTATGCTGTTACTAGTATACTATCAGTATTACACACAGTGCGGCCTATGCTGTTACTAGTATACTATCAGTATTATACACAGTGCTGCCTATGCTGTTACTAGTATACTATCAATATTGCACACAGTGCTGCCTATACTGTTACTAGTATATTATTAGTATTGCACACAGTGCGGCCTATGCTGTTACTAGTATACTATCAGTATTGCACACAGTGCGGCCTATGCTGTTACTAGTATACTATCAGTATTGCACACAATATGGCCTATGCTTTTACTAGTATACTATCAGTATTGCACACAGTGCTGCCTATACTGTTACTAGTATACTATCAGTATTGCACACAGTGCTGCCTATACTGTTACTAGTATATTATTAGTATTGAACACAGTGCGGCCTATGCTGTTACTAGTATACTATCAGTATTGCACACAGTGCTGAATATGCTGTTACTAGTATACTATCAGTACTGCACACAGTGCAGCCTATTCTGTTACTAGTATACTATCAGTATTGCACACAGTATGACCTATGCTGTTACTAGTATACTATCAGTATTGCACACAGTATGGCCTATGCTGTTACTAGTATACAATCAGTATTGCACACAGTGCTGCCTATGCTGTTACTAGTATACTATCAGTATTGCACACAGTGCGGCCTATGCTGTTACTAGTATACTATCAGTATTGCACACAATATGGCCTATGCTGTTACTAGTATACTATCAGTATTGCACACAGTGCGGCCTATGCTGTTACTAGTATACTATCAGTATTGCACACAGTGCTGAATATGCTGTTACTAGTATACTATCAGTATTGCACACAGTATGGCCTATGCTGTTACTGGTATACTATCAGTATTGCACACAGTATGGCCTATGCTGTTACTAGTATACTATCAGTATTGCACACAGTGCTGCCTATGCTGTTACTAGTATACTATCAGTATTGCACACAGTGCTGCCTATGCTGTTACTAGTATACTATCAGTATTGCACACAATATGGCCTATGCTGTTACTAGTATACTATCAGTATTGCACATAGTGCGGCCTATGCTGTTACTAGTATACTCTCAGTATTACACACAGTGCTGCCTATGCTGTTACTAGTATACTATCAGTACTGCACACAGTGCGGCCTATGCTGTTACTAGTATATTATCAGTATTACACACACTGCGGCCTATGCTGTTACTAGTATATTATCAGTATTGCACACAGTGCGGCCTATGCTGTTACTAGTATATTATCAGTATTGCACACAGTGCGGCCTATGCTGTTACTAGTATACTATCAGTATTGCACACAGTGCGGCCTATGCTGTTACTAGTATACTATCAGTATTGCACACAGTGCTGCCTATACTGTTACTAGTATATTATTAGTATTGCACACAGTGCGGCCTATGCTGTTACTAGTATACTATCAGTACACAGACACTACATAGTATACACTTATACATGCAGATACACACTTATACATGCAGATACACATACACACACTACATAGCTTACATTTATACATGCAGACACACAAACACTACATAGCATAAACTTATACATACAGATACACACACACAGTTATGGATACAGATAAACATACACACAGTACATCATATATGGGTATCTGTAATTCATTGTATGGGGTCCTGGGGTTGGCAAGCACATTAGCTGGCAGTCTGCGGCTGCCACTGTTCGTTACTTTTGTATTAGCACTGCTCATTGTATAAAACTGAAGGCATGCTAGTATTATCACCAGGGGTTAGACATCATCACTACCAGAGGTAGGTTAGAGAGGTGACCATTACCCGTGGTCAGAGTGTATACAGCCTTCTTACTCCTGCTTAACCCACACACCATTCCTTTTCCACAGGGAATCTAACAGGTATCTAACACTGTGAGAGCAAAGCCAGCTGCTTCTGAGTATGGGCCCACTAGAATTAAAAAAAAAAATTTTTAAATGCCTGGGGCAAATCAGGACAGATGGCTAGCAACCCTGGATAGGGGGACAGACCCCAAAAATCGTGACTGTCCCGTGAAAATTGGGACAGTTGGGAGGTATGTACTATCAGTATTACACACAGTATGGCCTATGCTGTTACTAGTATACTATCAGTATTACACACAGTATGGCCTATGCTGTTACTAGTATACTATCAGTATTGCACACAGTGCTGCCTATGCTGTTACTAGTATACTATCAGTATTGCACACAGTGCGGCCTATGCTGTTACTAGTATACTATCAGTATTGCACACAGTGCTGCCTATGCTGTTACTAGTATACTATCAGCATTGCACACAGTGCTGCCTATGCTGTTACTAGTATACTATCAGTATTGCACACAGTGCTGTCTATGCTGTTACTAGTATACTATTAGCATTGCACACAGTGCTGCCTATGCTGTTACTAGTATACTATCAGTATTGCACACAGTGCTGCCTATGCTGTTACTAGTATACTATCAGTATTGCACACAGTGCGGCCTATGCTGTTACTAGTATACTATCAGTATTGCACACAGTGCTGCCTATGCTGTTACTAGTATACTATCAGCATTGCACACAGTGCTGCCTATGCTGTTACTAGTATATTATCAGTATTGCACACAGTGCTGCCTATGCTGTTACTAGTATACTATCAGCATTGCACACAGTGCTGCCTATGCTGTTACTAGTATAATATCAGTATTGCACACAGTGCTGCCTATGCTGTTACTAGTATACAATCAGTATTGCACACAGTGCTGCCTATGCTGATACTAGTATACCATCAGTATTGCACACAGTGCTGCCTATGCTGTTACAAGTATACTATCAGTATTGCACACAGTGCAGCCTATGCTGTTACTAGTATACTATCTGTATTACACACAGTGCTGCCTATGCTGTTACTAGTAAACTATCACTATTGTACACAGTGCTGCCTATGCTGTTACTAGTATACTATCAGCATTGCACACAGTGCGGCCTATGCTGTTACTAGTATACTATCAGTATTGCACACAGTGCTGCCTATGCTGTTACTAGTATACTCTCAGTATTGATCAGTATTGCACACAGTGCTGCCTATGCTGTTACTAGTATACTATCAGTATTGCACACAGTGCTGCCTATACTGTTACTAGTATACTATCAGCATTGCACACAGTGCTGCCTATGCTGTTACTAGTATACTATCAGTATTGCACACAGTGCTGCCTATGCTCTTACTAGTATACTATCAGTATTGCACACAGTGCTGCCTATGCTGTTACTAGTATACTATCAGTATTGCACACAGTGCTGCCTATGCTGTTACTAGTATACTCTCAGTATTGTACACAGTGCTGCCTATGCTGTTACTAGTATACTATCAGTATTGCACACAGTGCGGCCTATGCTGTTACTAGTATATTTTCAGTATTACACACAGTGCTGCCTATGCTGTTACTAGTATATTATCAGTATTACACACAGTGCTGCCTATGCTGTTACTAGTATATTATCAGTATTGCACACAGTGCGGCCTATGCTGTTACTAGTATATTATCAGTATTGCACACAGTAGGGCCTATGCTGTTACTAGTATACTATCTGTATTGCACACAGTGCTGCCTATGCTGTTACCAGTATACTATCTGTATCACATATATCATAGTACGGTGTACCCCTCATCTAAAACAATATTTGCTATTGCAGTGGGGGCACCAACCAAACATATATAAAAACCTTGTAGCTAATAATATATAATTATATTATTCCATCATAAAACTGTTAGTCTTTCAGAGTGTACTTTGTTGCTAGCTGCCGCCACAACCACCTGCACCACCACCAGTAGTACCTCTGCCACCAGCACCGTCGCTACCAGTGCATAGTCTGTGCTTGCTTCTACTTGTCAAATGCACGGAAGTGGGTCAAGCACTGTTGCCTCTGCTTCAACTAGTCAAATATCATTTTCAAGGCTGGCTCAAGCATCTAGTGGAGCAGGGCCAGTTATGACAGCCACAGTAGGGTCACCTTCAGAATCTGCTGTTGCAGGCAGTCCCATGTCCAACAGGAGTAGGAGATATGCAGGGCCAAACAGTACCACAACTAGTAGCAGTAGGGGTCATCTAAGTCCACCCATGAAACAAAAGCAGACAGTGAGGGTGCTGAAGGTGCTGAATTGACATTGTTTGTTGAGTAGTAGGATTTTGAGTGGGTCTGAGTTTACCAAGCAACCTCCATGTACACATCAGCTATTTAGACAGTCTACTCCTAAAACCACCTACACTAGAGTTTGCCTCAGTACCACCATCAGTTCTACCACTGCCAGTTGCCCCACTTTCCTGATGCCCTCCATGTTTTATAGCAGCAGCTGGGTGGGTTTATCATAATCTAAAAGACTATTTCTATGCAACCACAGCAGCAGCAGGGCAGACACTGCAGGAGATGTATATAACCTCATTATGCCAAGCAGTCATAGAGAAGAGGGAAGTATTGAACAGGTTTACTCAGTCTCTGTTTTGGGTGATGTCTGCTATAGCCTTTACTCTGGACCAGGAGGAACTAGATTATGAGCCTGAAGAGATGGTGCAGCAGGAAGAGTTCCCCCAGAGTATGTGCACGACAGGGAAGCAACACAACTTCCTCCCCGCTGTTAGGCCTGCAGTCTCCTCCTGTATTCTCCCACTATGTTTCACCACCATCATCCCTTGTTGTAGAGCAGCCAATTCCTAAAACAGCCTCACCCACTACCCATGTTGCTAGTTCCACTAGTAGTGCAATTTCTGTTAGTACAAGAATCCAAGGCGGTCCCACCACCACCGCAACCAACAACACCACCACTCGTAGAGAAAATTTATTTCCAGGAAGGCTAGAGAGAATAAGCGGTGCCACATCTCAATTCCCTGGTAAGGATGCCTCAAGAGCAGTAGAAGGGCAGGTAGAGGCTGCAACTGCTTCACGTTGCTCAAAGGAGTGGGACCACATTAAAAGCATCAGAAATGGCTGCTTTGCTAAATGCAAATTTTGAGTGTTGGGTCATCTCACCACCTCCGTAATGAACCAGCATCCCCACATGCACACAAAAATGTCGTTATTGAGGGAAGAAGGCAGGGCCAGCATCCGAAACAGAGTAACAATCTCCTTATCACAGCCAGTAATGCCAACTACCAGTATTACCTGGCAATAAGCAGAGTAAGGTACCACGTTTAACATCACAACACCATGCTAAGCCCAAACTAGAGGGTTTTGGAAGGTTTCACTCTACTGTGATGTTATGGCAGCATTCAAGAAAATTAAGACATCTGATAGCTTAACTGGTAGCTTCTGGTGGTGGGTCTTTCGCCATGCTTGAAGGGTAGTCTTTCAAGCAGTTGATGGAAGCATTTGCTCCTCCCTACCAACAGCACTTTCTGCAGGAGCATAGTCCCCTCACTCTTACATTTCTGAATTTGAAGTGTTAAAGGAGGAGTTGGCAAATGCTATTAAATAGTCAGTGCACTATACCACCAACTTATGAAGTGCTCCTAGCATCCATCATGCCCTCTTCTCACTGATGACACACTGGTGGCAGGCCAAGGCGTGTGATGAGGATGAGGGTAGTTCTACTGCTAGTGATGGTGCAGCATCAGGCAGTTCTGGTCAGGGCAGGAGTGGGTCGGTAGGTTAGCAGGTGTACTGATCATTCCTCCTCCATGTCGAGGTGTTGGATGAGTGGTATATCACTGACAATATTTTGCAGGCTCTTAGAAGGATGGTGACGCAGAAGATCGATCAAGAACTAGGATATAATTGGGCTTTCTAGTCACGGATGGAGCAGCAAATATAGAGAAGAATCGTTGTGAGGGTGAGTTTATTGGTGTGAGTTGTTTGGCTCACATCCTCCACCTGGTGGTAATGGCTGCTATCACTGACGTCAACCCTAGGTTAGCAACTTTACTTGAAGAGGATTGCAGGCCACATCTACCACAGTTTTAAAGCAAGTCAGCTACTTAGGCAGGAACAGGAGAATGCAGGGTTTCCCCAGCACTGTCTTAAGCAAGACATAACAATAGATGGAACTACACTTTTTATATGCTTGAATGTATCTTGGAGCAGCAGAGGAATATCCATTGCTATGGCTTCCGATCAATACATTGGCAGTGGAAGTCCTTTATGCAAAGATGAGTGAACCATATTTGGCCAGTTAGTGGAAGTCCTAAAGCGGTTTAGAGGTGTCATTGAGAACTTGAGTCAAGTACTGCCAGTCTGGGTAAAACCATAACCTTGTTTACCTGCCTATAGAGAAAGATGGATGCTTTCCTAGACATTTGTTAAGTGCTTTTTGGTGGAGAAGGGAGGTAGCAGCATCTGAGGAGGCTGAAGGAGCAGTTGAAAGGTTGCATGCAGCACCATCTGGAGAAATATCCTGAACTGCTGCTGCTGCTGGTCACCTTTTGTGATCCCAGAATTAAGAGGAAAAAACCTACCAGCTTGGATGAACAAACTCATTTACAGGGAGCATGCTGTCCAAGAACAATGAGGCATGCTTTGTCATGGAGAAGTAAAGCAGCAGGAGGCAGATATATTTTTTTAATCTCCTATCAGAAGCTGCAGCAGCCGTAGCACATCACAGCTGATTGGAGCAGTTGTGTTTTGCTTAGAGGCAGTAGACTTTTTGGTGTGACCCACTGAAACCCACTCAAGAAAGGTGAGTACAAGTACCTTAGACATGGTAAAGGCTTATCTTTGCAAACCTCCTTTTCCCCCTACTGCAGACCCTCATAGATATTGGGATGACAAGAGGATTGTGTGGCCTGCCCTGGCTACAGTAGCTTAGGAGCTCCTCTCTTTCCCCCCAACTACCGTGCAAAGTGAGCGAGTGTTTATATTAAATGGCAACAAACTGATCGCTCAGCGCGCACAAATGTTACCCCAGCTCATGGAGCAAATGGCATTTCTCAAATTTAACATCCCAAAGCTAGGTTACCCTGCACTTTATCAGAAAATATAGGAGGGTGGAGCATATACAATATACACCACACTCCTAGGGGGCGCTAACAATTCACTACAAACGATAAAACATACAAATGCAAATAGGTATAGGAATAAAGTGAACCTAGCACACCTATATCAAACTGGTAAAATAATATGTTCACAAAAGGAACCAGAAGAGAAAGGTATATGCAAATCACAAAAAGTCCACAAAAGAAATCCAAGATGGAAGGCAGCTCTCTGTCAAAGGACGGTCATCCTGAAGAAAACGTGATCTAAAAAGAGAAGAAACACAGAGGCGCCAACATGGCCTAGTAACGTCAAGACAACCGGACACAACACATCAGCAGGATAAGAAATGTACTCACAAGCGAGGCGCACCCAAATGGTGCTATTGTGACGGTCTGGAACATCAAACAGTGGTCCAGCACACTGATGTCTCCAGCCAGAGCGAGATGATCCTTAGCGAGGGCCTA
The DNA here is from genome assembly GCF_027579735.1 of Bombina bombina. Lineage (NCBI taxonomy): Eukaryota > Metazoa > Chordata > Amphibia > Anura > Bombinatoridae > Bombina > Bombina bombina. The sequence goes on along the minus strand of NC_069507.1, from coordinate 33,163,606 downwards.
TCATATGATGCCTAGAGGGGCAAAAAAGGCACACACATAGCCCAGTAACGTTTGTACACCAGATAAGAGGGGTTCAGATTGTACTTACAGGAAACAAAGCACCACCAGGTGCAAAATCAGCAGTACTGGGACCTCTCAGCCGCCCAGTGGACTGTAGAATCCAATTGCCAGGATGCAGTGAATCACAACTTGTGAAAAATAAAACCAACAGAAAAAAGTTTTTTCTGCCACCAACAGGAGCAGAAAAAATAAAAAAGCAAGTGTATAATAAAAACTTTTATTTAAAAACAGCGACGCGTTTCTCAGCCACCACAGGGCTGTTTCCTCAGGCTATGCTATAATGTTAATAACACTTGCTTTATATAGACAATACAACACATAGGGCTAAATCTGATAGGGTAATTAATTTCTAATTAAGTGAAAAAACACCTGTTGCACAAGTCAGCAGTTGGTAGGCATGGAAACCCCTATATACAAAGCTCTCACATGTGATAAAAACAATTTTAAACGATTCACAAATAAGCATGGATATCTCTGTTTTGCCCCCACACATGCCGAACTAAAATTGACCATGATAGTAACATTGCAACCATTCAAATTGAAAATAAAAATCATAATATGAACAATCATATTAAAAACATTTGTTATACGTCTCTAAACATGGTGATCACAATATGTACAGAATCGTGTTAATTTTTAAAAAAATGTGACATTTGATTTATTCATCCCTAGCAGAAAAAACACTCATAATATTCCCATCTGAGACAGATTCAATAAATAAAAAGGAAAATGTATTCATATGTTTGCAATTTTCATAAGTTTTAAATAATCTTAGCTCTAGATCGTGTCACTATATATCATGCAAGTAAGTGACATATTGTACATATTGTGATCACCATGTTTAGAGACGTATAGCAAATGTTTTTAATATGATTGTTCATATTATGATTTTTATTTTCAATTTGAATGGTTGCAATGTTACTATCATGGTCAATTTTAGTTTGGCATGTGTGGGGGCAAAACAGAGATATCCATGCTTATTTGTGAATCGTTTAAAATTGTTTGTATCACATGTGAGAGCTTTGTATATAAGGGTTTCCATGCCTACCAACTGCTGACTTGTGCAACAGGTGTTTTTTCACTTAATTAGAAATTAATTACCCTATCAGATTTAGCCCTATGTGTTGTATTGTCTATATAAAGCAAGTGTTATTAACATTATAGCATAGCCTGAGGAAACAGCCCTGTGGTGGCTGAGAAACGCGTCGCTGTTTTTAAATAAAAGTTTTTATTATACACTTGCTTTTTTATTTTTTCTGCTCCTGTTGGTGGCAGAAAAAACCTTTTTCTGTTGGTTTTATTTTTCACAAGTTGTGATTCACTGCATCCTGGCAATTGGATTCTACAGTCCACTGGGCGGCTGAGAGGTCCCATTACTGCTGATATTGCACCTGGTGGTGCTTTGTTTCCTGTAAGTACAACCTGAACCCCTCTTATCTGGTGTACAAACGTTACTGGGCTATGTGTGTGCCTTTTTTGCCCCTCTAGGCATCATATGATAGGCCCTCGCTAAGGATCATCTCGCTCTGGCTGGAGACATCAGTGTGCTGGACCACTGTTTGAAGTTCCAGACCATCACAATAGCACCATTTGGGTGCGCCTCGCTTGTGAGTACATTTCTTATCCTGCTGATGTGTTGTGTCCGGTTGTCTTGACGTTACTAGGCCATGTTGGCGCCTCTGTGTTTCTTTTCTTTTTATACCCTGCACTTTACTTTGACACTAATAGATTTTGAAATGTTTCCCAATCCCCCTCCTTCCCTTCCTTATAGTGGTCATCATTGGTCAATGCCAAATCTTCAGGGAAGTGCTGGGTGTTTTGCCCAAAGAGCTCTAGGCACTTGTTTGTCTTCATCCCTCGGAGGTATATTTTTGAGGTTTATGTACTGTGCAGTCTACCTAGTTCAGTTACTCTGCTGTCTGCTGCTGCTGTCACTCCTGTCCCTGTCCTTTCTGCTCTGTTGTGGATGGTAATGATTTGTGAATGCCAAATCCTCAGGGAACTGTTGGTCACTTTGTACACATTGCGCTAGGCATGTGTTTATCCTCATCCCTTGGAGATGTATATTTAAGGTTTATGTACTGTGAGGCCTACCTCATTTAATAAGTCTGCTGCCTGTTGCTGTTGCCACTTTTGCTCCCGCCCTTCCTGCTCTGTGGTATTCATCATCTGTCAATGTATAGGTATAAGGAGACAGCACACACTAGTATAGCAGTCCATGGTGTGAGCTTACCATGACCATAATATATGAAAAGAAGAAAATTCTCCAGCTGTTTGCAGATTTAAAAGACCTTTATTTTTCCCAACAATGCAGGGTCCTATAGACAAAAGCATGAATAAGGGCTGGGTGTAAGCCTGAAACGTCGCTTTTGTCTATAGGACCCTGCAATGTTGTGAAAAATAAAGGTCTTTGAAAGTTACAAACAGCTGGAGAATGTTCTTCTTTTCATCATTTGTCAATGCCAAATCCTCAGGGAATTGCTGGCCACTATGTCCAAGGGACTCTAGGCACATGTTTGTCCTCCTCCTCTCTTGGAGATGTATTTTTAAGGTTTAGGTACCATGTGCCCTACCTAGTTCAGTAAATCTGCTGCCTGGTCAAAATAGAGGGCATTGTAGCATATTTTTAAAATAAAAAAAACTGCACAATGCAGTTTTTGGGATCTAAAGTTGGTGGGAGTGGGGTGTTAGAAAAAAAACGGCACTGAAAAGTGCTTTTACATTGCGACCTATGGGAACTGTGTGTTCCCATAGACTGCAATGTAAATATATATGTAAATGATTATATACATATATATATTTATGTGTTAATATGTGTATATACATATATATGTATGTGTTACTGTGTGTATATACATATATATTTATGTGTTATTATGTTTATATACATATATATTTATGTGTTACTGTGTGTATATACATATATATTTAGGTGTTAATATGTGTATATACATATATATTTATGTGTTACTATGTGTATATACATATATATTTATGTGTTACTGTGTGTATATACATATATATTTATGTGTTACTGTGTGTATATACATATATATTTATGTGTTATTATGTTTATATACATATATATTTATGTGTTACTGTGTGTATATACATATATATTTATGTGTTACTGTGTGTATATACATATATATTTATGTGTTATTATGTGTATATACAGATATATTTATGTGTTACTGTGTGTATATACATATATATTTATGTGTTACTGTGTGTATATACATATATATTTATGTGTTATTATGTTTATATACATATATATTTATGTGTTACTATGTGTATATACATATATATTTATGTGTTACTATGTGTATATACATATATATTTATGTGTTACTATGTGTATATACATATATATTTATGTCTTACTATGTGTATATACATATATATTTATGTGTTACTGTGTGTATATACATATATATTTATGTGTTATTATGTTTATATACATATATATTTATGTGTTACTGTGTGTATATACATATATATTTATGTGTTACTGTGTGTATATACATATATATTTATGTGTTACTGTGTGTATATACATACATATTTATGTGTTACTGTGTGTATATACATATATATTTATGTGTTACTATGTGTATATACATATATATTTATGTGTTATTATGTGTATATACATATATATTTATGTGTTACTGTGTGTATATACATATATATTTATGTGTTACTATGTGTATATACATATATATTTATGTGTTACTGTGTGTATATACAGATATATTTATGTGTTACTATGTGTATATACATATATATTTATGTGTTAATAAGTGTATATACATATATATTTATGTGTTATTATGTGTATATACATATATATTTATCGGTTACTGTGTGTATATACATATATTAACACATCAATATATATGTATATAATCATATACATACTGTATATATATTTAAAATGCTGGCCATCACTGCACTACTTACCCCCTTCGCTACACAAGGTTCTGATGCCATAGGCTAGCGTTCACATTGTGATTTACTTGTAATACCAGCGCAATCGATATTTAGCACTCCACTAATCTGGCCCTATATATTTATAGTGTGTGTATAAATGTGTGTGTATGAGTACAAGCATGTGTGAAATGAGTGTGCATGTGTGCTTGCATGACTATATGTATGTATGTGTGTAGGAAGAAGCAAATGTTAATACAAGTGTGTGAATATGCGCATGCATATGTTTTTTTCTGTTCATGCACGTGCATATGCTTATAATTCAAAAATGTGTTTTTTTCTTGATGTAGAAAAGTTTATTTCCCATGGCCATGGATTTATATCTTTAAGACTCCTTTATTTCTATACAGTGGTTCTTAACCCTATGTCCAATGGCACATTAACAGGTATGAACATAACTTTGTCTATTACTAGCTAGTTGCTTTGATTCTGTCACCTGGTCTCATGTAGTAACATCATCAAATGGTTCCCTGCCGCAATGCCCCCAGGCTTCCTGTTTTCCAGATAATCTATAGCATTATTTACTCTATAAATTCAATAAAAATATGATGCCGGCTAACATTTAAGTCAACTAGAATAACTGTTGTTTGGAAAAAAAAACTTTAAAGTTTTAAAAACCTCAGTTCTCCTGAGAAACTCAAAATCAGTATTTTATTTGCATATTAACTTATGATTCTCATTATAGAGAATAAGTAGGTCAAGATATTCTCTGAAACAGCTTACTACAATAGCATAATGCATTAAAGCAAAACAGGGATGCTGATGCTGCAAATTATTGCCATAAATCTACAATAATAAATCAAGTTTTGGTCAATTACTTATATAACATAAAACTTCATATTTTATCTGATAATGTGGTAACTATTTTAAAAAGTAAGTATATATATATATATATATATACAGTATATATAATATAAACACACACACTTATTTAGTTTTTTAAATGGACATAAAATATCAATAATAAAATGTTATGGTTCAGATAGAATGAACATTTTTTTAAAAAAATCTTTATTTTTATTATTACATTCACAGCTTATTATGGTCTTATTGGTTCAAATGTTCTATGAGGACATACCAAGAAATGTGCACATGACATGTGCACTATATTCCAGCAATGGTATATGAGCAGCCTCTAGAGGGAGCTGCAGCAGGCGATGTGACAGCAAGGAAAACCCACAGCTTTGCCTTCACTTACAGCTACTACACATGGGGGCCTATCTATCAAGCTCCGAAAGGAGCTTGGCGGCCCGTGTTTCTGGCGCGCCTTCAGACTCGCCAGAAACAGCAGTTATGAAGCAGCGGTCACAAAGACCGCTGCTCCATAACCTGTCCGCCTGCTCAGAGCATCGCCGGGTTGATTGACACCCCCCTGCTGGCGGCCCATTGGCCGCGAGTCTGCAGGGGGCGGCGTTGCACCAGCAGCTCTTGTGAGCTGCTGGTGCAATGCTAAATATGGAGAGCTTATTGCTCACTGTCGGATCAGGTCTGCCAGACCTTGTTAAATAGAGGCCAATGTGTTTGGATGTCTGTATATCTTCTATTGAAAGAAAGATGCACTTTCAGTTTTTGTTCAGTAGTATTTATTAGCAGTGCTTCTTATTATACAGCACTAGCTTAGTTTACCATTGAGCTACTGCACTTTAAAGCTCCCTCTACAGGTCTTGTATAGCATAGCTACACACACCGCTGCAGGCACATAGTGTTGAAAACACATGCACACTCCTTTACCTACCTCTGTATGCTCTCATGTAAGCCAAGTTTTAACTAAGAATGAGGTAAACTTGTAGTGAAAGTTTAATTTCGGCTTCCGTGTAATTTAAATCAATTGTGCAAATAATATTATCCGTACATTTTTATAAAAAATGTGCGGATATAGGGGTTTTAAGTGTCGGGCTTATTTTTTATGAGGCGTGTTAGACTTTTACGGGAGATTTGTTATTTTTTTTTTTGTCGTTTTCAAAAATAAAGCTTTATTGAGTGACCAGCATTGTAAAACAAACATTGAAAAATCAACAGTAACTTCAAAGCAAGCATCATGAAGACATTAAACTGTATACATAGTGCAATTATAGTATATCTCTAATAGCGCTTAAAGATTATATTTCTGGTACACTGTTTACATTCAGGAGCGTGATAATATACAGCATGGCTGCATATCATCAAAGTATTACATTTTCATGGGTATTAAGGCATACCCTATATGGGTGGTGGAAAATAAGAAGAAACAGGAAGAAGAGTTAAAGTAAGTATAGGAAGGAGAAAAGGCCGGTTGGGGAGTGGAGAGAGGGAAGGGTGAGAGAAAAAAAAAAAAAAAAGGGGGGGGGGGGGGTGGGGGTTCAGAAGGAGAGAGGGTGGTGGAGGGAGTTTTGAAGGGGGGTGTTTGAGGGGGCTAAGGTAAACAAGGGTAGAGGGGCGGTGATCAGCACTGTAGGCGATCAGTTTTCAAAACTGGGGTAAATCCAGGGTTATAGTCTAAACGGTCTCTCTAATCTCATTTCCCCTCCTAAACGGCTTATTATGTGCACCCCCAGGACACGCCATCCCAGGTAATCCAGATTGGTTTAGATCCTTTTAGGCTTTCATACATTTTTACCTTCCCAGATCAATAACATATGTTCATGTATTGCAAGTTTTCCAGTCTTGAGGTAGTGAAACCTCTCCAAACCAAGCAGGTCTCTGACCCCATGTTTCCATTCATTCAGGCTCGGCACATTGACAGATTTCCAATATTTTGGTATTAAGCTCTTGGCACCGTTTAACATTAGTAAGAACAGCCTATGCTTCGCTTCCACCACCATTCTGGGAAGAGCATGATATATCAGATTGTTTGGGTTTGGAGGCAATATTATCTCGAGAAGCCGGCTGCATTCGGCATAAATTCTTATCCAAAATTCCTGGATCCGCGGACACGTCCACCAGATATGCATTATTGAGCCAGACTCTCCACAGCCCCTCCAACAGTCCCCACTCATTTGTGGGTAGATTTTACTTAGCCTTTGTGGAGTCATGTACCATCGGCTCAGAAATTTAAAGTGCATTTCTTGTAATCTCATCGAGACTGAGGTTTTTTTTGCTTTATTGAAAATCTGTAACCAATCTTTTGAGGTAATGTCTAGGTTAAGGTCTGTACTCCACGCTTTCGTATAAGAGGGCAGGAGTTCATCACTGCTTGTGAGCAATAATTTGTACAGGCGTGATATTAAATGACCAGGCACCTGGGACATAGTGCAGATGTGCTCCAGAGGTGTTTTTTCTCTCATAAAGAGGGATTTATCCTTATGCCCATTTACATAATGATGAAACTGCGCTACTCTAAACCAAGAGGAGAATAGCCATGCATCCCACTCTTGTAGTTTTTCCTGGTTCTGTATCTTGCCTTGATGAAAAGCATTAGATATGGCGGCTTCTGCCAGCGTATATGTATGTCTCTGGGGCTGTATTCTGTTTGCTAAGGCATTTTCTGCGTTATCAAACACTGGTGTCACCGGTGAAGGAATAGAAGAGATATATTTGTCCTGCTTGATCGATGAGTCCCATATGCAGAACACATCTTTTAATAATGGGTATTGCTCGATCAGGGGTGTTCGGTGTTCTGCTAACATCCATGCAAGAGCGCCTACATTTCTTCTCTGCAGAAGTTCTCGGTCCAGTTCTACCCAAGCTTTATCTGATTGATTGTGGCACCAATGGACCAATCTCTGTACTATAATTGCTTTAAAGTATGTTTTAAGTAAGGGAACTCCAGCTCCTCCCCTATCTCTGGGTAGGTACATTGTTTGTTTCCTGACTCTCGGTTTTATATCTTTCCAGATGTATGTCTCTATTTCTGATTGTATCTGGTGGATGAAGGGTAGTGCTGATGTGAGAGGGAGTGCTTGCTTGATATAGAGAATCCTTGGTAGGATATTCATTTTAACCGCATGGATGCGACCCATCCATGAGATGGATTTGTTCCTCCATCTGGCCATATCATCTGTCACAGCGTCTCTAATCAGCTTATAATTCATATCAACCATATCAGGGATCTTCGGGTTCAGAAAGATCCCGAGATACTTTAAACGATGTTTCGCGACGCTAAGTGGGCAATTATCACATGCTTTCCTAAATTCGTCTGTCGGTATAGAGATGTTCATGATTTCAGACTTGGAAAGGTTAAGCTGGAAATTCGAAGCCCGTCCAAACTCTGCGAATTCAGTCAATAGGGCTGGAAGCGAGGTAGATAGATCTGACAACGTCACTAGAACGTCGTCCGCATACATGGCCAACTTATGTTCTTTGTGCCCGACAACCAGTCCCATTATGTTAGGATTACTACGTATCCTACAAGCTAAAGTCTCGATTACTAAGGCGAATAGCAGGGGTGACAATGGGCACCCCTGTCTCGTCCCGTTAGAGATCCGGAAAGGTCTCGAGAGCATTCCATTAACGCGCACCTTAGCACTAGGCGTCGAGTATAGCGCGAAGATCGTTCTTATAATACCGTCACCGAATCCCAGTTTTGTCAGGGTATGTCGCATAAATAACCAATTCACCCGGTCAAATGCTTTCTCAGCATCCGTGGACACAAGTGCCAACGGAGCCGAGTTATATCCTACGTGAGAAATCAATTGTAATATTCTAAGGGTATTATCCCGGGCTTCTCTGCCCGGAACAAATCCCACTTGATCTGTAGAGATCAATTGCGGCAACAGTCTGGCAAGACGGTTAGCTATCATTTTTGCTAAGATTTTTACGTCCGAGTTAAGAAGCGAGATGGGTCTGTAGCTGCTGGGTAGATTCTCAGGTTTCGGGGGTTTATGTATGACCGTGATATGTGCTTCAAGCATGGAACTTGGTAGGTTGGTGCCGTCTGATAATTGGTTAAACATCGTAAGCAAATGAGGCACCAGTCTGTCTCGGAATGTTTTGTAATAACGCATGCCAAAGCCATCTGGCCCAGGACTTTTACCTCCTGGCAGGCGCTTAATCGCTCTCTGGATCTCTTCTATAGTGAATGGTGCTTCAAGTTGCTCCATTTCGTCTCGAGACAGACAAGGCATATTAATACCTTGTAGGTAGTTTACGATATCATTTCCCTGGTCATTATTATGAATTTTGTCCCGTTCCTCCGGTTCCCTAGGACGAAGATTGTATAGGGCTTCGTAGAAGCCACAAAACGTGTCTGCTACAGCCGGTCCTTCTCTGTGTGTCTCCCCATGGTGATCCTTGATTTCGTATACATAAGTTCTAAGTCTCTGGCGTGCCAGAGCTCGTGCAAGGAATTTCCCTGCCCTGTTGCTCTGTTCAAAGTAATATTGTCGTATCCGAAGAGCTTTAATTTGTTGCTCTTTCTGGAGATGTTGCAATAGAGCCGATCTTGCTTCAGCAAGATCAGCTTGCAATGCTCTGTCAGTCGGCTGTTCTTTATGAACGGCTTCGGCTTGTGCCACTTTTTCAAGTAGTGCGGCATAGCGAGATTTCTGTTCCCGACGGAGCGCGGATACATGTCTAATCAACTCTCCTCTCAGAACACACTTATGTGCTTCCCATACCGTCGTTTCTGCTAGTCCGTCTTCTGAATTATTGCGAAAATATTCCTGGATGGTACTATCCAGTTTCTGTCTTAGTAAGGGCTCATCCAGCAGGGACTCATCCAGGCGCCATATAAATGGGGTAATTGGCATCTCAGGCCATTCAATGGTACACCTCACTGGGGCATGGTCAGACCAGGTGATCTGACCTATGTTGCTGCTAGTGATGCTAGAGAGCCCCGCTGAGTCTGTAAATATATAATCGATTCTGGTGTATTTCCCATGGGGGTGGGAGTAAAAGGAATAGTTTTTAGTGTTTGGGTGCAATGTGCGCCAAACATCGTGTATGACCAAATCTCTAAGACATTTAGACATCTGTTTGACTATCTTGTGTTTAGTGCTAGATAGCCCATCTGAGGTGTCTAACATGGGGCAGAATGAAACATTGAAATCACCACCAATAAAGAGTACTCCCTTTTGTGTCTCTAAAATTTCGTTCGTTAATTTTTTTAAAAAGACATCTTGTGCTGTATTCGGGAAGTACGCGCTAACAAGTGTTACATAGTTGCCATATAAAGTGCCAATTAAGATTAAGTACCTGCCTTCTGGGTCTCTTATGACCTGCTCCACCCGGAGAGGCACACCAGCCCCAATAAGGATCCCTACCCCATTTTTTTTAATGGGGCCGGATGCAAAGTAAGCTGTTGGGAATTGCTTATTATACCATTTGGGTTCTCTGAATTTAGAGAAGTGCGTCTCCTGGAGGCACACAACGTCTCCCCCCACTCTATGTAAATCTCTGGTGACAATCGATCTCTTTCCGGGGCTATTAAATCCCTTAACATTTATTGTGATTAAATCTATGGTGTGATCCCGTATGCCCCTCATTGTGCTAACTGGTAGCTTCAAAAATAGGAGAGGGTGAGTGGTATAGGGAAGCTATATGAGGAGAGAGAAAAAAAAAAAAAAAAAAAAAAAAAAAAAGGGGGGGGGGGGGGGGGGGAAGAGGGAGAGAGGGGAGTAGGGTTTGTGGAAGGGAGGATACAAAGAAAGGGGGAGGGGAAGGTGGCGAAGGTAGGTAAGTGGGAGGAGAAAAGACTAGATTATAAAGATAACTTTATGTGGCTAGTGCCAAGAAAAAGCAGGATACGGGGGGGGGGGAGAAAAGTAGATAAGAAGAGGGGGGAAACAGAGTTCTCTAGTATATGAAAATATACAAGATAAGGTGAGGAAATGTGAGAAGAAAAAGAGAATAGTAAGTATAGAGTCCAACTCTATCAGACTAGAGTAAAGATAATCTAACAATGGGGGTAGTAACCCCTACACTCTCAGCAAATGAATTATCTCTATTAACATTATAACTTGTAGGCAAACACAGCAATCAATATACATAACTTATAACATTGACTTTGATTTACTCAGTAATTTATCTAACATAGAGTTATATTTAAATAGATTTGGTTGACACATGAGAGAACTACATCTTTCTATAGGGTTGCGGTGAGTTTCAGTTAGCGTCACAGAGTGACTTCTCTTAGTGTGAGTAATGATGTGTATCATGGTGTATCTTTGTTTGATTTAAAGAGTCTTTAGTGTGACATGGGGGTTTTAATTGTCTCTGCCACGTGACTATATGGTAATGTTTCTATGGGGGCTAAGGTGTCCTATAATAGGGTAGAAGTATTGCCTAAGTATGAGCCAGCATCTCTACGTTTATCGGTAGTGCTTGTGTAAGGTAGTTTAATCCTAGGGGCTGTCATGTATGTATCGTGAGCTGTAGTGTATCCAGTAGGACGCTGAACTCAAATATTATATAACAATTTAGCTTAAACACTAACAGCAAGCGTGGCAGTGGCGTAGTAATCTCAGTAGTGCTTGCCACCTCAGTGTAACCTTAGCATTATCGCAGTTTCTAGATCCCTGAACTCATCAATAACCCTTGTTTGAGTGGTATGTGTATCTAGTCAAACCAGGGTGATGTCTGGCTCATCTTTGTTTTTAATTTACGTTGCTAATCATGAGTACAACCATAATATTTTACATCCCAACAATAGACTCCTCAAAACAGGTCTAAAATATGAGCAATCACTAACAACTGATAGACAATAGTGAATAAACTTTCCATGAACTGAACTGTAAAAAAATAAGAACATTTCCCCAGTGTAAGCTGCCATGTATATTTCCCCAGCAGTAACTGAAGAAAAACAATAACAGAAATTGTTTTAACTTTGCAGTCCGTAGTATGAGTATTGCCGCTACTGTATAGCTCCAATAGTCTCTAGTCCACTGGAGTTCCAGGCTTATTTATCTCCCGCCTACAAATGGCAGGTGTATTAATTTATCCCAATAAGGGGTATTACATATTTTCTTACATCTGGTTCTAATGTTTATAGATAAACCTGGCTGCAGTAAGTTAGACTTTTGGACTGTGAGGCCTTTAAACAGACCTTGAACTTAAGTCACATCCAGAAGTGTGCGAACTAAAGAATTAAAGGAAAAAAGGCAAATAACACAGTATATTTCCATGTACTTATCTGTCTTGTATGGGAAGCATGATCCTGGACGTGGTATCAGCTGTACATAGATCACAGCAAATTTAGCAGTTCTGCTCAAGTACAAACGGTGTATCTCCTCAGTGAAGAGATGATGGGCTCAGATGGGCCCTCTACCATGAGGGTCTTCATTTGCTCTGCGATTTTCTCTCACGGGTATTGGGTCCGCTGCAGGGCCCAATGGCCTGATCTGTGTTCCAAGGGTTTGATTGAAGGCTGGAAGATCAGCTATCGTGCGGTACGTGGCCGTGGCTCCATCTTTTGATGCTATTAGGCAGGTTGGAAAGCCCCATCTATAAGGGATCCTTTGATCTTTGAGGTTCATTGTAATAAAGCGCATCTCCCTTCGCTTTTGCAGGGTTGCAGGGCATAAATCTGTGTATATTTGAATCTCTACTCCTTCATGCGTTAGTGGTTGTTTGTTTCTGGCGTGTCAGAGTATATCTTCCCTGTCCCTGTAAGACAAGAGCTTAATAATAATGTCTCTGGGTGGGGCCCTGGCCGGTGGTTTTGGCCTTAAGGCTCTGTGGGCCCTCTCAACATGTATATCATCATCCCCAGGGCTGTTTTTGATGCATTTAAAGAGCCTCTGTATGTAGTCGTTTAGTTCTGTTGGGGTTACTGTTTCGGGGACACCCCGCACCCTTAGGTTGTTCCGACGACTCCTATTTTCTAGATCTTCAATTCTTTCATTTAGATTGAGGATAGTTGCTTCCTGCGATTGCATGCAGCTAGAATTTTGTTGCACATCTGAGCGCAGAACCTCTTGTGACTCCTCCACTAATGTAACCCTATGATCTATATTGGCAATATCTTTTTTGAGTTCTCCAAACATATTTCTCATTTCTAATATGGCTGCTTTTATGTCATTTTTAGAGGACAGGTGCCTAATATCTTCTTTTGTGACATATCCAGATTGTTTAGGGTCATAGTTAGAAGGGTGGATAGCTTCTTGCGTGTTGGCTATATCTGGAGGATCTTTTTGTGCGCCCTGTCCTGAATCCGTTGATATTAAATAGCTTTCCATGCTTGCTGATTGTAAAGCTTTTGGTGGTTTGGGTCCCCTTTTAGTTGACATATTTTACAGTTCACAGTGTGTGCTTTGCTAGCAGCTCTGGGTGCTGCCAGGTCACAAGTAGTTGTGAGGGTTGCTACAGGGAGAGAGGCTCAATGACCATGTATAGGGGAAAGTAAAAATGAGGTGAGGTAAAGTACAGGCCTATTTGTATCTGTTGTTTCTTGCCCTTTTGGTAATCTCTGGAATGTCTCAATGTTCCTATTCAGCCTGACAGATATATCTTGTGTATTATGTCTTTGACCTCCGGCCACCTAAATATGTGTCTTAACACTGACGTTACAGGGTTTTTGAAATGTAAGGCCCAAGTGTATATCGCGCTTATTGGCGCCACTCACCGCTTATCAGGTCTGTGTCTCACTATCCAAGCGGATCGCCTCTTCTTGTGATGGCCTGAATCTGGGCCTGGCTTGTCCTTACTGGCGAGCGGTATCCGTATGCCCCTTCAGTATCTGGATGTCAGCGTTCTCTGTTGATCGTTTTGGACTGTGGGTCTTCTCGGTCAGTATGTGGGTAAATGGGTACCAATAGCCTCACGGCTGTCCGGTATGTCTGCTTCGGCCGAGGTATTGAGATATACTGCTCCGTATTGTGTCGAAAGCGCAAGGCTTGATAGGCCGGGGTTCCGGTTGTCTTTACTTACAGGCCTCACCCTGCGCCGCTCCTCTCGTTCGGTGCTCACGCTTATCAGGTCTGTGTCCCACTATCCAAGCGGATCGCCTCTTCTTGTGATGGCCTGAGTCTGGGCCTGGCTAGTCCTTACTGGTGAGCGGTATCCGTATGCCCCTTCAGTATCTGGATGTCAGCGTTCTCTGTCGATCGTTTTGGACTGTGGGCCTTCTCGGTCAGTATGTGGGTCAATGGTTACCAATAGCCTCACGACTGTCCGGTATGTCTGCTTCAGCCGAGGTATTGAGGTGTACTGCTCCGTATTGTGTCGGAAGCGCAGGGCTTGATAGGCCGGGGTTCCGGTTGTTTTTACTTACAGGCCTCACCCTGCGCCGCTCCTCTCATTCGGTGCTCACTGCAGAATAAGTTGGAACCGTGAAGCAGTCTAATATCCTGAGTCAGAGGATCTTATTTATATATAAATTAGTGCTGTATGCTGCATTTAGCCTTATGCTGAGAGTGCATGGGTGTCAGAGCACTTTCAGTGTGCAGCCATCAGCGTTCGTGGCTAGGCTCCGCCCCCCGGAGATTTGTTATTTTATTTACTTTTCTTAGGCGCCGGCAGTTTCTAAAGTGCCGTAAGTCACTAGCGACTCCAGAAATTTGTATTTACGCTCATTTCTGGACATCGCTAGTTTATCCGACTTACGGCACTTTATGAACTTCCAGCGGGGTTTATGTAATACCCCGATGTGCGAGGTGAAATTACGGACGGCGCAGGTTCCCACGCTTGCGCCGAAACCTGTGCCATATATTTTATCGTGCCCTTGATCCTTAAAGGGGCAGTGTATTGCAAAATCGTTTTCCCTTAATTTCTAGTTACACCAGCTGCAAACTTTAAAATGTATGAAAAATTGTTTTTTTGGGTTTATTTTTGTATATACACACAGAGAGAGAAGCTGACCGTAGCTTGTTCTTTGCTGGGTCACCACCTGGGAGCAGCTACTTTTAGTCAAATTGCTTCTTTCCTCAAACGAGAACTGTAGTATATAAATCTAATCCCACATATAAAGGATTGTTCTGCCCTGAAATACCAGGCAATCCTCCTCCAAATGAGCACTAGGCAATCCCAGACGATCATCTTTAGGTGGGATCAGACTAATATAATTCAGGAAAGTTCTCCATTTTGAAATGCACAGTTGGGCAGCGTTAGGCTTGCAAAGTCTATAGCGTGCACTTCCAATTCTCAGAATTAGAAACCCACAATTTTCAGACTTAAAATACAGAAAAATGGTGCAAAATAAATAATGCATTTTAAATACTTTTTATTGGCTTAGAGTACAATGTACAGGTACATAAACCACATTATATAACAATATAGAAAATCAATAGCAACAGATATTTCTTATTACATATATGTTCCCATGAAGAACAATACCAAGAGATGCTTCTTTTTACATACTGTATGCTTCTATGATAAATTGAGAGGCCATTCTTGGAGCTATCGTTCTATATGTAATCTAGAGGAGGGACCATTGAGCAGTGAGCATTACAGACAATAACTATAGAAATATTGTATTAGTAAGCAGCTAACCACCGTAGTGCAATACATAATGTAACATGTAAGTTTAACAATAATCAAGTGTCATTATAAAATATACTTCTAAACAATGTTATTGAGTTCCAAAATATATTAAAACTTTATCTGTCTTTAAAATGTAAAATTGAAATGAAACCTCAATTTTTATAAATGATATTACAGCTTATGTTAAAAATAGTTCTATAATATATGATAACCTAACATGTTTACAAAAATCATTAAAAAACAAAGCTAGAAGACTCTCAGGTCTGCTACAAATAGCTTATTATTGTTAGTGAGAAATTATAACTAAATATAGTAGAATTGCATAATTAACAAGTGCATAATAAAAAGACAAGTCAATAACACTTACTCTTCAAATAAGATGTAGATTATTTTCTGACATTTTTTTTTCTCCAAATTTGCTGGCCCTTTTTATCTAGTGACAGCTATCAGCCAATCACAGACTAGTATACATATACCCTGTGAATTTGTGCACATGCTCAGTAGGGGCTGGTTTCTTAGAAAGTGTGAATATAAAAATACTGTGCAAAATTTGATAATAGAAGTAAATTAAAAAGTCTCTTAAAACTGTATGCTCTATCTGAATCATGAAAGTTTAATGTTGACTTAAGTGTCCCTTTAAGCAATAGTTGCATTGGCTGACAATAACTTTTCTTAGTCGTAGAAAGAGGAATTTTCATTTTTGTTTAGAAAAAAAAACAACATTTGATATCACAATCTAAAAGCAGTTTGTGTTCCTTTAAGACATTAGCTTACTTTAAAGGGACATAAAACCCAAACATTTTATTTCATGATTTAGGTAGTGATGTCGCGAACCTAAAATTTTGCGTTCGTGAACAGCGAACGCGAACTTCCACAAAAGTTTGCGAACGGGCGAACCGGGCGAACCACCATAGACTTCAATAGGCAGGCGAATTTTAAAACCCACAGGGACTCTTTCTGGCCACAAAAGTGATGGAAAAGTTGTTTCAAGGGGACTAACACCTGGACTGTGGCATGCCGGAGGGGGATCTATGGCAAAACTCCCATGGAAAATTACATAGTTGATGCAGAGTCTGTTTTTAATCCATAAAGGGCATTAATCACCTAAAATTCCTAAATTGTTTGGAATAACGTGTTTTAAAACATCAGGTATGATGTTGTATCGTTCAGGTAGTGTAAGGGTTATGCCCGCTTCACAGTGACAGACCAAACTCCCAGTGTAACGAACCGCAAACAACCGCAAACAGTCCATTTGCACAACCGCAAACTCCCCATTTGCACAAGGTTGGATACCAAGCTAGCCATGTCCCGTTCCTTGTCCTCACTGATGTCACTACGTGTGCAATCACTTCCTGGGGTAACAGAAAATGCTCCACCCACAAGATGCCCCTATTATATTACTGCACTGAGGATGCTGCCTGTATCTGTTTTTTAAAAAAAAATTACACTACTGTTACAACAGATATGAGTGGTGGCACTAGTTGGCAAGTGGGCCTGGCACACATGCTGGCAGGCAGGCAGGCAACTGCAATTAGATTACACTAGCAGACTGATAATTCACAGTCAAAAAAGTTTTTTTTTTAATTTACACTACTGTTACAACAGATATGAGTGGTGGCACTAGTTGGCAAGTGGGCCTGGCACACATGCTGGCAGGCAGGCAATGGCAATTAGATTACACTAGCAGACTGATGTTTCACAGTCAAAAAAGTTTTTTTTTTTAAATTTACACTACTGTTACAACAGATATGAGTGGTGGCACTAGTTGGCAAGTGAACCTGGTACACACGCTAGCAGGCAGGCAACTGCAATTAGATTACACTAGCAGACTGATGTTTCACAGTCAAAAAAGTTTTTTTTTACAAAATTTACACTACTGTTACAACAGATATGAGTGGTGGCACTTAGCAAGTGGGCCTGGCACACACACTGGCAGGCAGGCAACTGCAATTAGATTACACTAGCAGACTGATGTTTCACAGTCAAAAAAGTATTTTTTTTTTAAAAAAAAATTACACTACTGTTACAACAGATATGAGTGGTGGCACTAGTTGGCAAGTGGGTCTGGCACACACGCTGGCAGGCAGGCAACTGCAATTTTATTACACTAGCAGACTGATGTTTCACAGTCAAAAAAGTTTTTTTTCACAAAATGTACACTACTGTTTCAACAGATATGAGTGGTGGCACTGCAGGCAGGCAACTGCAATTAGATTACACTAGCAGACACAATCAAAATTACACAGGCAAAAAAAAAAGATGTTCTAGCCCTAAAAAGGGCTTTATGGGGTGCTGTCCTTACAGCAGAGATCAGATGAGTCCTTCAGGACTGTAGTGGACACTGAATACACTAGCCTAGCTATCAATTTCCCTATAAAATCAGCAGCAGCTACACTGTCCCTCCTCTCACTAACAATGCAGGATCAGAATGAATCTAAAATGGATGCTGTCCAGGAGCTGGGAGGGTCTGGGAGGGAGGGTCTGCTGCTGATTGGCTGAAATGTGTCTGCAGACTGTGAGATACAGGGTCAAAGTTTACTCAATGATGACGAATAGGGGGCAGATCGAACATCGCTTATGTTCACCCACCACGGCGAACGCGAACAAGCTATGTTCGCCGGGAACTATTCGCCGGCGAACTATTCGCAACATCACTAGATTTAGGTAGAACGCAAAATTTTAAACAACTTTTCAATTTACTTCTATTATCAAGTTTGCTTAATTAACTTGGTATCATTTGTTGAAGGAATAGCAATGCACTACTGGTTTCTAACTAAACACATGGGTGAGCCAATGAGAATCAGTATATATATATATATATGCAGCCACCAATCAGCAGCTAGAACCTAAGTTCTTTGTTGCTCCTGAACTTACCTAGATAAACTTTTCAGCAAAGGATAACAAGAGAAGGAAGCAAATTAAATAATAGAAGTAAAATGGAAAGCTGTTTAAAATTACATGCGCTTTCTGAATCATGAGAGAAATGTTTTGTGTTTCATGTTCCTTTAACTTTCCAGCTATAATCACTTTCACTTAAACTGATCACTTCATCTATAGTTTCCATTGTGTTTGTTTAGTAGTTTTCCTTTCCAGTCTTCAATTGCTTTTCAGTGAGATTAGCAGCAATTGTTTTGTTAAGTGGAATTAGCAGAAACAGCTTTGTCTGCCACTGACTTTTATATTATCACATTTTTGTTACCTGATATTTCATCATCTCCCAGCGTAATGTTAGTATGATTTGCCTTGTTGTGACACGCATTGCATTTTCTCTCCTGACATGTGAAAGAATAACAAACAGAAGTATTTTCATTTGTCTGTAAATGTTTGTGCTCAATAATCTTTGTACAAAAATGTAGGTTATATGCAAAACGTATCACAGCACATAATGAGCCGAGATAGCAGCAAAAAAAAAATAGATACATTACATTTGGTTACATAGATATATAACAACAGCTGCAAAATTATAGACAGATGTACTAGAATTATTAATTAGAAATATATTTACAGTGACGATTTATTTATCCTGCATAAAACGTTAGCATAAACTCTTGATTTGGATTATTTTGCAACCTGTGCTATTAAGCAAATTAATTTGTCACAAAGCAATAACATAAAGCTATTATATTTGCTTATAATTAAAGAGAATAATTAGGTCTGTTGCCACCCCAAGTGCTGTCATTTTATGACAATGAATTGTTGATCAAAATCATATAAATGTCATTAAATTCTGTGTGCAAAATAAATTAAATTTTTTTTATATGATGAAGCTCTTAAAGGGACATTATACACTAGATTTTTCTTTGCATAAATGTTTTGTAGATGATCTATTTATATAGTCCATACAGTGTGGTTTTTTTTAATGTATAGTTTTGCTTATTTTTAAATAACATTGCACTGATTTTCAGACTCATAACCAAGCCCCAAAGTTTTAGGAGAATACTGACGTATACCTACTCCAGCTTCCTCCTGTTTGTGTAAAGAGTCTTTTCATATGCAGAGGAAGGGGGAGGGGAGGGGGGGAGTGTCTGCTTTTTTTTTTTTTACTATAGAACTACTTGCAGTGGGTGTTCCAGCTAACCTATTCACCCGTAGTAAACTGGGGACTTCTAAGTAAGTGTTTAAACAGTTTTCTACTGGACTTTTAGATCAGTATCTGTGCATATTATTCTTTATAGTAGTGTCTATTACATGCAGTTACATGAAAATTGGTGTATACTGTCTCTTTAAATTTGAGCTCATAACACAATTTACCTGGGATTTCAAGAGGGAAGATATTTCTAAAATTAACGGAGTTCTATTAAAACGTTAAGTTTCAAAAGGAGGTATGTTTGCCAGGGTTTATTAATAAGCATAAAGGTGCAGCCATAGTTTACTGTACAAGCATAGTAAATGGCCTAATGATTATTTTGACGACATTATAAAACTATCTTTAAAACATAACTTATGCTTAAACCATAAACTATTTCAAATAAAATTATTTTGCAAAATAATCTAAAACACTCTACAGAACATTAATAGCTAATAGATTTTATAAAGGGCTGAAATGAGAGTCTGAAGTCAGTCTAACCAAGAGGTATTGTACTATACTTCTCTGTGGGAGGCGATACTTCTCTCATACTGGCGGAATTTTAAAACCAGCATTGCCATATACATTGAATGTGTACAGTAAATGATCACTTTACACAGTATTGAACAATACAATTTACATATTACAAAACAATAGTGAAACTAAGACACAAATAATAAACCTAGGAACTGGGGGATTGTGGGTATATTATGCAGGTGTGTGTATACACTGTATTATATAGATGTATTATATTGTAAAATGCTATAATACATGTTATAATATGTATGTAAAGTCATTTTATGATTTAAATATTATTATTCTTTATTTATAAAGCACCGACAGATTCCGCAGCGCTGCCCATGGGTACAAGGTTAACAGTACAGTGTAGAAACAATACGATAAGACACAAAATTTTACAGACAAATACAGGTGGAATTGATGCCCTATTTCCGTAGGAACTTACAATCTAGACGATAAATAAATAAAGATGTTTTAACTTTTGGGGATGTAGGAATATTTTTTTCTCAGTGATCCCTGTTATTGGTGTCCCTTGTTGAAGAGTTGGCTCAGGGGCAACAATGCTCTAATTGGAAGTAGATGAACATATCTGGTGAACCAACGACACGAGGCATAAGTGCAAAGCACCATCTAGCACCAGCAGTGCATTGCTGCTACTGAGTATAGCTATGTTCTTTAACAAAGGATACTAAAAGGAATAAACACTGTCAGTTTGTTACTTTAGTATTTAATTTATAGCTGTGCAGCAGAAGCGATAAGAAAAAGGGGAAAAATACTTTTTAACTTATGGAAACCGAGGTAACAACATGGTAGCACCCATTATGGAGACTAAAACTTCACACTTTATTATTCAATATTTACGCAACTAATACAATTATAAATGTAATCTTTGTTTTGACTACACCATTCTGTCTAGCATTCATTTAGGGCCAGATAATGAGCGGAGCACAAAATTGTGCTTTTGTGAACTCGATATTGGCGCTCCACTCGTAATACAAGCGCACACAATTGCTCGCTGGTATTTTAAGAGGCTCGCAATGCGAACACGACCTCACGTTCACATTGCATGGAAGCTCTGTGCTCAATAGAGCACGCTTCCATAGGCTGTAATGGGAGCCTCGATCTCATGGCGAGAACCTAATCGCAGCAATAGTTTTAAACATATATGTATATGCTTATATAAACATATTTACACATAAATATACTACATATATAAGCATATATACATATATATTTACTGGGAACATACACTTCCCATAGACCGAAATGTAGTAATTTTTTTTCTAACATCCCACACCCTTTAACCCCTAAAAATGCTTTTTTTTTTAAAAAAAAATATTTTAAAAAATGCTACTTTTTTTTAAAAAAAGAATATATTTGCTTTTGGGGGCAATTGGGGATTATTTTGAAAATTAGCCAAAGGTCTGACCTCTTGTTAATTTTCTGAGTGCTAATTGCTACCGCGAGCTCATAGTAGCAATAACCAGCCACCTATAATGGCTGGTTATTTATTGCGCTCCCACAAATGGGCAAATTTTCCCGTTTGTAGGCGAGCAATAAATTAGTGCTCCACTTGTAATCTAGCTCTTAGTGTTTATTTCTTGTCCTTTTAAAATCATGTAGCACTACAGTCACATGCCTGATTACATGTAACCTTCTTTATATCAAAGTATCTGAGCTGACATGTTTGGTACTTTGGGTAAAATATTTATAGATTAAAAAGAGAATGTTAACAGTGCATTTTAACGAGGGGAGCAAGGTGCTTAAAATACCATAGAGCTTAGCTGTCCTACTTAAAAAAGCCCTTGAGGAGCCGTTGTCTCCTCAAACAATCCAGCCCCCACCCTTCTAACCTTGTGCTGGGAGGTCTTGTCCTGAAGTACAGAGAGCAGGTATTTGTA
>NC_069507.1:33096733-33136733 GCF_027579735.1 Bombina bombina | reverse complement strand
GTATACTTGCCTTACCTGCAAATATATACTGTATATACCTTTGCTTTTAAAATACATTGACATTTCCACAAGCCAACTATGTATAATATTATATATTATATTATTTGAAGATTTCCATAACAATTAAACAATATATATTATTTGTACCATATCTGTTTGCATCCTCTGTATTGGTTTGCCCTTAAGAAAAATGCCTAGGCGTATTTACAGATGCAAAACTGTTTCCACAGATGATTTGTGTCTTTTTAAAGAGACATAAATCACTAAATATGCTAGATATAATAATGCATTCAAATCATAAATTAACCCGAAAATAATACTTATATGTTTTATGTTTAAATATTGAAGAAATATTTATTTAGTCTATGTTTTCTGAAGTTTAAAAGTCTGTTTTCTTTATCTTATCTCCTCTGCAGAGGCAAGTTAGGAGCAGTTATAAATAAGCTATAACTAGGGCTACCAGACGTCCTTCACAAAAATGCGGAATCACTTGCAGATGACTGTGTTTTACCTTTCCTTTCACTGCCAATAGTACAAACAAAAACATTCATTACCCAGTGACTTCCTGTTACATACACAGGAAGGAAAATGTATCAAGACTGCAGGCGGACAAGTTCTCAAGTAGGGAACCTGTCCACCTGCAATCATTGCTTGCAATGCAGCATTACATGACGAAATGTAACATTTCACAAGAGCTCTGTTGTGCATTGCCGCTCAACCAATTGCACAAGAGCAGGGCATGGCAATCATCCAGCACAAGCAAGTGTCAGGGTCATTGACCTTGTCCCTTCTGAGGCGGCGAAGAAGCTAAACAAGCAGTTTTTGGTCCTATAATTTGTGGTTGCAGCCTCACTAATGCATCAAAACAGCCTCAAAATACAGCTTCACAAATTTCTCTTAGAGTAGTATTTTCATGCCTATGGCTGCCAGTAACATAAAAGACAATGTTATTGAGGTTTTTATTTTACCATTCTTGGCCTCTAATACTACAGAATAAAGCATGTGCAATATCACTTTATGTGCCATATTTGTTATGCACAAAGGCATAGGAGTACTTTCAAATGTGGCTGCCATTCAGTGGACTTTAAATACATGGAGATTTAAGTATCTAATATTTCTGCACAATTTTACTGGACAGCCAGTTAAAGTACTTGACTGTTCAGTTAAATACTGGACACGTGGCAACCCTAGCTACTGAACTAACAATCTTATAGTTCTTAATGTCTCTTTAATGGAGAAGATCAATACAGATATATTTTGTGAAGCACATACAAATATAATATTCATTTTTAGTGTGTGAACCTCCAACTAGAAAACAAAAGATGGCTGATTTATGGTTTCCAGGCATGAACAGACTGGGTTTATAACTGTATGATGATCCCATATCGGTCTGACACGGGGATCACATATCAGACCAAGACTTCCTGCTATATCAGATACTATAAACTGATTTGCCTTTACAGAATCATTTATTTAAAGGGAAATTAAAGACAAATTGTAAACGGCAAACAGAAGAATTTTGAAATCAATAATGCAGCTTTATTTTCTCAGATGAGTATATTATATTTTCTCTTTTCAATTATTTCCTTTTACACCTAGTATACCCTTGCATATTGCTATTGCAATGAATGCTTTTATTATCCTATTGTTTTATGTAAAATTATTAAACCACCATAACATAGCAAATAACTAGAAAAGGGGAGGGAAAGGGGGGTGGACACTAGTTTACAGAAAAGTAGATAACCAACCGTATTATCCCTTGTCTTCCTGGGAGAAAGTGGAACAAACACAATTGTTAGATGTATTTTAAAGCAAATGGCAGCAAAATTAATAATTAATATATTGCAATATTTTTTATACTTTCAATAATTAAAGGGACACTGAACCCAATTTTTTTCTTTTGTTATTCAGATAGAGCATGCAATTTTAAGCAACTTTCTAATTTACTCCTGTTATCAAATTTTCTTCATTCTCTTGGTATCTTTATTTGAAAAGCAAGAATATAAGTTTAGATGCCCATTTTTTGGTGAACAACCTGTGTTGTTCTTGCTGATTGGTGAATAAATTCACCCACCAATAAAAAAATGCTGTTCAGTGTTCTGAACAAAAAAAAATGTCTGGCTCCTTAGCTTGAATGCCTTCTTTTTCAAATAAAGATAGCAAGAGAAGACAATTGATAATAGGAGTAAATTAGAACGTTGCTTAAAATCACATGCTCTATCTGAATCATTAAAGAAAAAAATTGGGTTTAGTATCCCTTTAACTTTAGTTTTTCTTTAAAGCTATTTAAATGGATGCAAGCACTGCAGAATCTGTTGGCGCTCTACAAATACCTGATAATAATAATAAATTAGAAAGTTGCTTAAAATAGCATACTCTATCTGAATCACGAAAGTAAAAATTTGGGTTCAGTGTCCCTTTAAATATTTTATTCAGTTACATTTTTTGATAATGGCCCTTTAACAATATGATATAAATCTATTTGTATTTTGAGAAAAAGAATGTGATGGCACTACTATTGATATTTAGGGTTGGGCTTATAATAGTGTATGGTTGGCCTTATTAACAGTAGTTATTGCCCTTAGGTGCTGTGTACAAAATCAAATATTTGCATATACAACCAAAGAAAGTTGCAAAAAAAGTGTACACATTAGTAGCACTCAAACCCACAAAAATATTTATATGTATAGCGTGGTGTGTGTGTAAGGAAAAAAATGACAATTTAAAACGTTAAATTTTAATAAGTAATATTAAAAATTTGGCACACTTAAAAACCCTAGAGAACTAGTAGTTATAGCAGGTCAATTTGTCTGCAATAATAACAGGCGAAGCTAAATTATAATGTACAGAAGTCAGATATATATTTGTGAATTCACCCAGGGTCTAGGGCAGAGCTTTCCAAACTTTTTATGTTGGCAACACACTTTTTAGACCTACATCATTTCGCGACACAGTAATTCAGTTGTACTGGCAAACAGGAGGTTTAACTGTTTTAAGAGATACGGACACATACATAAATGGTATAATAATGAAATGTATTTACAAGAAACAGTATGTAAGTGTGCAAGAATTAAAAAAAGTTTAATAACACCAACAGCTACTTACTTTTTTAATGGGATGTATGAGGTTAATGGGATGAACACAATTTCAGAATATTTGGTGGAATATTAGATAAAGACACTCACATTTCATCATCAAGCATTTTTAAGCTTCCCCTTCCTATCCATATATCAAGAGCAGGAGCAGCAATGCACTACTGGGAGCTAGTTTCAAATAAAAAACCTCTGACTTCAGCTCAGCGTTTAAGCTGCCGCCCTCAGAGCTTGGTGAGTCCAATTGACTACTGCCCGCGCTGCAAGCACACTGCTGTCCCACTCACTGACTACACATGCAGTCACGAGCCAATTAAGGAGACTACACGTGCAGTCAGGAGCCAATGTGCCGCCAATGGGAATAGTTTCAGTTTCCACTGAGCTGCGCCAATAGGTTAAGATGATATGTGACCCCCTAGGTATCAATCACGTGTCAACCATGTGATATGCGAAGCAGGCAGGCGGAAAGTCAGAAACCCAAAAAAAAATGTAAAAAAAAATTAAATTTAAAAAAATTTGTGCTGAAGCAGGGACACACCTACACACTGCTGCCGACACACTAGTGTGTCCCGACACACAGTTTGGAAAGCACTGGTCTAGGGTGTAATGTATCTTTGTATATGAAAAAGACTCAAATTGATTAAACAGAACAACGTTTGGTGCACACAATAAGACCAAATTTTGTTTATACTGTACCTATTGATAATTAGTATAAGTCACCTTTCTGTTATATTCTTTCCAACTTGGATTATAAGTGAAATACCTCGAAAACCCTGTTTAGAGACATTGGGAGATATTCTCCTAAGCAATTATCATAGATGTTGCTTGATAATTTTGAGTATCCAATAGCTTTATTGTGGTAAATTATACTCCTTTAATTACATATAATAGGGGTTGTCACTATACCGTCCACAGAATAATATGTATGTGGCAACAAATATTGTGCTTATATCAAAAATAGTATCGCTGAATAGATGATAGTATCGCAGTATAGATGTTTACATCAGTAATATTAGATTAGATAGTCAGGTGATTTGTTTGCTGCCTCTTAATGCACTGGGGCAAAAGTAAAGCGGTAGAGGAATTGTAATATCTAAATTCCTCTAATTGTTAGTGCTTAGATTGTTGTTTGTTTATCTTATAATATCATGAAGATGGAATATAATCGTTGTAACTAAACAATAATGACCGATACACAAAGTAATGGTGGTATCACAGTAAAAAGTTACTACTACCGTTGTTTTCCAGTAACTAAGGATATTGGTATTAAGTCGATATGCACGTTAGGAGTAAGCAATCCTTGTTACTATATGAGGATACTATAACAGCTCAGTAGCGTATTAGTCAGTGCTGTAGTGTATAATTTTGCCCTGCAGTTTGGACAGTCTAAGTGTACCATTGATTGTTACCGTGAGATCAAATAACTAAAGAACTTATTGGAGCATAACGGTCATAGCATTATTTACTGGTCATATAAAGATAATCTTATAGTTATTTAATATACATATATTAACTCTGTTATCCATTAATAGTTTCCTTTGGTCTGTATAAGTAAAAACCCAAATGTTTAGTCAAGCGTTGTGCTTTATAGTGGATTACCGGTTAATATGCTTAAATAGTGGATGCAAGGTTAGTAGCGTTGCAAATTGTACAGCTTAACACTATATTGATCCCCAGTCCCACCAAAAGTAAAGGTATATTGGATAAAGCTACAAAAGTGGTTATACAAATGTCTCCGTAGTCATAAAACGGATACAAATTATCAGTTATTGTGAGACATTAGTCTCGAGTATTGTAACAGGGAACTGCTCCCAAGTGGATTCAACTTTCTGACTAATCTGAGTATACGTTCATCGTCAGATCAGATATCAATTTTAGCAACTTAACTAGTTCTACTAGATTAAAACTGAGGGGTCCCAATATCCCCTGCTCCTGACATCCCCGGCTTTTTCGAAGGTGGGGCGCCGCAGATTCCACTGTCTTTTGTACTCTTCAAACCACGCCTTCAAGACTACAGTGGCGAATCAGATCTTGAGTCATGTACTCAGTGTGATATGATAGGGTATTGAATTATCTGAATGCGGTATCTTATATTGAATGAATTTCAGAAAACTGATCGTGATACACATATGGAAATAATTGGATATAGATGCGTTATAATATTGCAAACTTATTTGTCTCTAAATCTGCGGTTGTGATCAACACCATTGGCATATATTTTAATACACTGTGTATTAGATACTTACATTATGCATTATATACTTTGGTTATTGGATGAAAGTAGTATATTGCATCTCCCAGATTTCTTAAAATAAGGGTATATTGGATTGTACTTGATCTTAATCATATGTACCGAGTGATGTCTGTGAAACTGAATACATTATTCTAATAGTTCCCAGTACATCCCAGTATATCTTTCGGTAACTGCTTCTTAAGATCTTATAGGTCGTTCTTGCCATCTACATACATGTGTACTCCTATAATCTAGGATAATTATAGAGTACCTTATTTACTTGTAAATAAGATATTTCTCCTCTGAGATGATGACATACCTTAATCGCTATCATTGTTCAGTATAGTTAGATATAAAAATAACACTTGTAATTATTATTTCATGATTATAGTTGTATAAAATAAAATAATAAAATTATTATTATTGATGTGATTTGTGTCTAAATGAAATTCATAGTGCAAAAACTAAAGTTTAATAAATACTGTGCAGAATCTTATGGTAGTGAAAATAATCAAATCGAGAATCACTTCTCATATCTCTAAATTATAAAGTGTAATAGTGATAAATAACACTATTCTACAGCTTTGAATATAATACTGCAACAACTATGATAATTGCTTAGGAGAATATCTCCCAATGTCTCTAAACAGGGTTTTCGAGGTATTTCACTTATAATCCAAGTTGGAAAGAATATAACAGAAAGGTGACTTACACTAATTATCAATAGGTACCGAATAAACAAAATTTGGTCTTATTGCGTGCACCAAACTTTGTTCTGTTTAATCAATTTGAGACTTTTTCATATACAAAGATACATTACACCCTAGACCCTGGGTGAATTCACAAATATATATCTGACTTCTGTACATTATAATTTAGCTTCGCCTGTTATTATTGCAGACAAATTGACCTGCTATAACTACTAGTTCTCTAGGGTTTTTAAGTGTGCCCAATTTTTAATATTACTTATTAAAATTTAATGTTTTAAAGTGTCATTTTTTTCCTTACACACACACCACGCTATACGTATAAATATTTTTGTGGGTTTGAGTGCTACTAATGTGTACACTTTTTTTGCAACTTTCTTTGGTTGTATATGCAAATATAAATCTATTTGTAAACAGTTACTAAAACAAATCAAATATGTTACTGCTTAGTATATTCCTTTCATACTGCTATTGTAAATATGCATAATATTTTTTTTTATTTTTTTAAATTAGCGAAATTATACATATTTTTTAAAAGAATGCCAAGTATTCACTCACTTTGAAACAGTATTTGGTTTAAATCATTGATTGTTTGCTGCGTTGTTAGGAACAATTTTAAATTAGGCTAATTCCATTTTTTTCTTTTAACATTTTCTTCAAACATTTAACTGCCTATTTATAATATTTTAAATGCCATCCGGGACACTGTTGTATTATAGGCAGAGAACAAATATTAATCAGCTTATTTTAAATAGTATTTGTCTTTGCTGAGATGAGCATAATAGATACTAATGTATTCATCACTAGTAAAAGAAATAGGCTTGAGAACATAGCTCATTTTTTTTTATGCAAAGCTGCGTTCTCCTCTAAGCAAACTGGCATTTTTGTCACTGTGCAGACTACGTACACAGTATTCCTTTTTATGCACAAACACACATATGCAATTATATTACTTGAACTTGCGTCAGAAGGGGAAAAAAACCTTTTGTGTGTTTGATTGAAATAATCAGAGTATTTATCACGTCAGTCAGAAAATTGAAAGGGCATATAAGGCAATTATGGTTAACCTAAACTTTCTGAGGTTACGTTTCCAACAGCCAAAACATGTCCTGGCCTTTTAAAGCAATTAAGATATTTTAAAATCGTATCTTAACTTTTCAAGATCAGATTCAGTTTTTTTTCTTCCAATTTCTAAATGATACCAAGTTAATGACAGCAGCTGATGTGCAGCCTGGCACATACACTAATTAGGCAGGGGAAGCAGATGCAGGCTTCATTGCTAAAAAGAACGTACATAATGTTATTTTTGAAAAGGGTATCTGTAACCCATGGCACTGTTCTGTTTGTGAGACATAAAAACACTCAAATACCCATATGCCGTGTAAGTAAAAAAATGGCCTATATTTTCAGTTAGACTTGGAAAAATGATGGGTTAGATTACACGTGGCGGGCTAACTGTTGGCGCAAGAGCAATATTGTTTCTTTTTGTGAGACGGAAATAGCGCGCTTCTTATACGTTAAAAGTAAACTCGATCACGAGAGAGCAATCCCAGTTTACGCTCGTCGGGTTACTACGACTGAAACCCTTGCATAAAGGATAGTGTGTTACAAAATGTTACACTAAACACAACATAATTATACATATAAAACACAGTTACACTCATATAAACACTATCTGATAAAAATGATTCAAATAAATATAAAAAAAAGTTCAAAGGATTAAAAGCTATATGGTATATGACAAAGTGTCTGCAACGGGCTATAATGTATATCTTTATCTATATCTATTTATATATATATATGTATATATATATATATATATAAATATATATATATATATATATATATATATATATATATATACATACATACATATCAAAATATGTGTATGCATTTATATATTTATATGTATATATGTGTGTACAGAACCATTTAAGTATTTGTGTTTTACTGTATATTTAATGTACATATTCCACTTTCCAATGCTCTTCAAATACATTATAATGTAATTTTTATTGTAAATACATAGTTCTATATATTTATCTATTTACAACTATACCTGTATATCTATTCCTATAGATAAATAGTACAAGGTAGTTTAGCACTCACGATACAATCCTTTTGACCGGGGTGCTCAGCAACATATTTCATAGACCTCCAACAAAAGCAGGCACTCACCGGGTTTGAAGTGGCAAAAGAATTTAATCCAACAAAGTTTTTTGCCACTTCAAACCCGGTGAGTGCCTGCTTTTGTTGGAGGTCTATACCTATATATATAGGTATAAATATATATTCTACAGACATATATAGAAATATATCTTTAATAATTAGTGATGCACCGAAATGGAAATTCTGGACCAAAACCAAATCCAAAAATTTAGGATGCAGTTAGCCTAAAACCGAAACCAAAAAAGTATTTTTTTCTCCAAATTATTTAAAAAAAAATTGTTTTAGTTTTTTTTTTGCATAATTAGACTATTTTATGAATGAATCTGAATTGAAAACCTGCAAGCCAATAAAATAAAATAACCACACTTTTATTGAAAGTAACACACTAAAATTGGACACAAATATCTTAAAACAATAATATGCTACACAATAATTTTATCAAGAACAGAAAACAGGCAAAAAACAATAATGCTATTTTTGGTTAAAATGTTTTTGCCAAATTTCGGTGCATCCCTACTTAAAACAATATTAAATATTAATATACTGTATTATTCTATATTTAGTTCTGTGTAACAGAATCAGATTTAACAGTATTTTTTTTACCAATTATCCAAATAAAGTATAGTCCTAGAAAACTATTATATGAGGAAACAGTAAGTCAAGAAATGAACTCAAATAGCAACTCTCGACTAGCATCAAATTTGAAATATGAATTATTTTACCGAAAATAATAGGCAAAAAAAACTAAATACGAAATAGCCAAAAATGCAATTTTCGGACGAAACGTTACTGCGGCCGAAATTTCAGTGCATCCCTATTAATAATAAAAATTACATTATTTTATATGTGAAGAAATTCGAAATGTAAAATATGCGTAAGGCGCATCGGGGGATTGCCAATTTATTATTTTATATATATTTTTATGTAGGGAAAACAAAAAGAGCGATAAAAGACAAAATTACTGAACATCGTGATGATATTAAAAATAAATTTCAAAAGAGCAATGTGGCAAAACATTTTGAAAAGGTTCACGCCAGTAATCCTGACACTAAAAGTCCATCTTCTATTCAAAAAACAAGTATAAAAATAGTCTTCTATGGTGAAGACCCTCCCACACGCTGCCTCTTCTTGTTTATTGTCTTTACCATTTTTTTTTTAATAAAGTTTTTTTTGAATAAAAGATTTTGCTGCTGGTACTTTATTTTGTTCCTATATTGCACAGTACAGGTGCCGGGGAGAGTGCAGGATACAGGTTGCTGGTGAGGACTGGAGAGCTACCATGTTGGGTGGAGATACTTTTCCTTGCACTTACTGACATTTTAAATTTGGGACCAACTCTATAAGTGTGTAACACTGAAGTGGCGCTAGGCCCGAGACCAAGACAGCTGTTTAGTGAAACTTGTTGCTTGGATTTTCGAGTTTTTAAATAACCTTTGCCTAGAGTTCCTGGTTGTGTATAAGATACAAAGATTGTTTATTCAGGGTTAGATTATGAGTGGAGTGCTATTTTGCGCTCCCACTTGCTGGTTATCTTCGCTAAACGGAGGCTTTTTGCATGTTTGTATTACAAGCTGAAAGTAAAAAGTTAGTGCGCAATCAAAATCCTAACGTGTGAAAAAAGTTGGACTTTGAATATCGCAAACATCTTATCGTACTCTACAATAGAAGTAAATGGATAGCACAAAATGAAAAAATAAAAATAAAAGTGGTACCGGCAATAGATTGATAAACAGTGATTTTATAACTGCTAATTATTTTAAATAATCTATAATATCACAACTGTTATTTGAAGAAAAAAAAGGGGCGCCTCATAGTGAAATCCGTAAAATATACGATCAAACAAATAATGAAATAAAACTCACAATTTGTGGTCGCACTTGTGAAAACAAGTGCAAATGAGCAGGCTGACTCTTGCAGTAGAAGTCAGCTTACTGGATAGTTTCCCAGTATCAAAGCGGAACCGGAGCGGTGGTATCCAGGGCAGGCAGATATATCCAAACAGTTAGGATTAAAGAGTGACTATTGTAGGGATATAAAGTACAGACACCTCCTTGAAAGTGAGATAAAAACAAAGTTTTAATGTTTGCAATGCGTTTCTCAACCTAATACAATGGTCGTTTCATCAGGCAAAAGATAACGATATAATAACAGAATAAAAGAGCCGCTGATTTAAGCTGCCACCAATAAGCGGCTCTTTTATTCTGTTACTATATTGTTATCTTTTGCCTGATGAAACAACCATTGTATTAGGTTGAGAAACGCGAGGTGTCTGTACTTTATATCACTACAATAGTGACTCTTTAATCCTAACTGTTTGGATATAGCTGCCTGGATACCACCACTCCAGTTCCGCTTTGATACTGGGAAAGTATCCAGTAAGCTGACTACTGCAAGCGTCAGCCTGCTCGTTTGCACTTGTTTTCACAAGTGCCACCACAAATTGTGAGTTTTATTTCATTATTTGTTTGATCGTATATTTTACGAATTTCACTATGAGGCGCCCCTTTTTCCTTTGATAATATATGGAATTAAAGCCTATAAAAACAGTATTCAAATGTACAACTGTTAAATATTAACATTGCATTTCATTCTTATATTCAAAATTCTAATGTTAAAGGGACAGTAATCTTAAGTAATAATGTTACATTATTATGTAGTTTGTCAACACTGAGGCTAGAGGCTTATGTGACCTGTTAGCCTCTTTTAATGTGAATATACAGCACAACATGCTGTCCCTTTAAGATATGTTCTCATTGCAGAACTGCTAAACCACCATCCTGGCCTTTTTCATCTGGATTGCATCTTACTCTTCAGGTCATTTTTGACCATCTACTTTTGCACATTTTTTTCCTTGAAATCCTACTTCTTTGTCAAGTATGACACCCGAGTAGTGCATTGGATTTTTTTTCTTCCAAGTGGGGTAATTGCTGTTGCTGATCTTCATACCTGAATTTTTAGCTTTTGCCATGATTCCCCTTTTGCTTGCCGGATTCTGTTAGTGTTTGAACTTTTGATACTGACCCTGTTCTGATACCTGATTATGCCTCATTTTTTAGATAAATAATAAATATAACTGTTATTAGTATTGAATATCTTTCTGAATTGACCTTATCTTATCTCCTGACTACTAATTACTAATCTCTGTCTGTTACAGCTGTACCTGTCTATCAAGCTGTTCAGTTACCTATTTTAAAGTTCCTGCAAGAGCTGGCTCGATAATTGGGCACATTTAGACCGTAGGACACCTGACAGGGGTTACACATAGGGAGTGCATCATTGGCTTAATCTTTGAGAATGCTATGTTTGAATCTAGATTGTAGTGTGTCATTTCATTTTTAGAACTTGGCAGCTATCTTTGGTATATTTACATATACTATACTGGCTATAGAATTTACCTCTGCTTCTACACCTGTAATTGTCCACATCCCTAGAGGTTGGACTGAGAAGAACATATATCAAGGGGAACATTTGTTCTTCATTCAAATATCAAAACAGCAATACTTGCACATCTCTATTTAATAATACAAAACAACTGTGTTCTACTTAAAGGACCACTCAATTGCATAATTAACAAGTGCACAATAAAAAGACAATGATTTAGAACCTACTCTGAATTTCAAATAAGCAGTAGATTTTTTTTCTGACAAATTTATTTTTACTCCCATTTTCAGGCCCCTTGTATCATGTGACAGACATCAGCCAATCACAGGCTAGTATACATATACCTTGTGAGATTGTGCACATGTGGATCTTGTTCCACAGAAAGTGTGAATATAAAAATACTTAGCAAAATTTGATAATGGAAGTAAATTGAAAAGTGTCTTAAAGCTGCTTCTCTTTCTGAACCATAAAAGTTTGTTTGGACTTGAGTGTCCCTTTAAAGAGACACTAAAGTCAGAATTGAACGTTCATGATTCAGAAAGAGTATGCAATTTTAAACAATTTTCCAATTTATTTTTTATCAATTTTGCTTAGTTCTTATAGTATCTTTTGTTAAATAGCAATCCTGGGTGAGCTCGGGAGCATGCAATATTATACATAGTTGCAAGCTTTGCTGCTATATAGTGTATAGAATTCTGTAGCAGCAGTGTATTTAAATATGGAAAACATTGATGTAAAGTGCGATTTACATTTAAAGGGGCATGAAACCTACATTTTCTTTTTCATGATTTAGAAAGAGCATGCAATTTTAAGCATCTTTCTAATTTACTTCTATTATCTAATTTGCTTCATTCTCTTGATAACATTTGTTTTAAAAGCATATCTAGATAGGCTCAGCAGCTGCTGATTGGTGGCTGCACATAGATGCCTCCTATGATTGGCTCACCCTTGTGCATTGCTATTCAACAAAGGATATCTGAAGAATGAAGCAAATCAAATAATAGAAGTAAATTGGAATGTTGTATAAAATTGTATTCTCTATCTGATTCATGGAAAAAAAATTGTGTTTCCTGTCCCTTTAATAAAATCTATCATGCTATTTCTTATTACACGGAGAAGGAACTAGCACTATGTTTATGAACTACAATAGGATCTTAGTCTTCACTGGATCAACAGCTACGTGTGTCTTGAAGCAATATATAACCTTTCTTTGCCTTCCTTTTTTAATTACTGCGTCCTATTGATTAACCCTCATTTGCAGTAAATCTGTATTGGCAACTTCCTCATTACACTCTGTGAAATGTCCTCTTCTCTTCATGATATCCCCATGACCATTCTTTACCGATCTTCAATCTGGAAGTCAATAGGACATGCATATTAGAGTACAGTTCACATTTTATGCACTGTTCTTTAAATAAGTTACTTACCAATAAAATGTAATATGTCACCTTTACAAAAAGATAGACCGGAGGCGTTATGTGGAGCTGCCAATATCAAGACCTTGACTTGGTGTGAGATGGTTCATTGTGTCAGTCGTTTCAAGTATCATATGTCTCAACGACAGCAATTTCACTAGTTCTTATAGGAAAGTAACTACAGGCCTGGTAGATACAGCCGTCATAATCAATGTTGCTAATAAGAGTTTGTATTTAAAGAGAGAATGTCTATTTATTTCAGCATTTTATTTTTAAATAAATTCCTGTTCCTTTACTGTATATTTGACTCCTTCAAAAGGGGTAAACACAGTTAAAGTTGTACCCTTGGAATATTCTCTTTTTGCAACAGATGGGGATAAGGCCTGTGATTGGAGTATATGTACGTATGCCTGTATATGATTAGCTGGCATGCACATCTGTTGTTCCTCAGGGTGGGATAAGGTAAAATATAAAATTCAATTTAGTAATTTAATGGGACATAAAGAGTACAAATGCACATTCATGCTGAAAATCGGATTTTTATTTTGTCTTAATGAAACGAATATCTGAATCAATACTCCAATGAAAATAAAAGAAAATAAAAAATACTGAAAAAAATTGTCAGTATTCATTTGTTTATTTTTTTTACCGTAACGTGCGCGCCATGCTCTCCACAGGACATTAAGGTTAGCATTGTAGCTACAGGTGATACTTACCTTAGCACTCTCCATGCTCTCCAGA
Organism: Bombina bombina; assembly: GCF_027579735.1. Classification (NCBI taxonomy): domain Eukaryota; kingdom Metazoa; phylum Chordata; class Amphibia; order Anura; family Bombinatoridae; genus Bombina; species Bombina bombina. The sequence continues at coordinate 33,122,995 of NC_069507.1, read as the reverse complement.
GCACATTAAGGTTAGTATTGTAGCTACAGGTGATACTTACCTTAGCACTCTCCATGCTCTCCAGAGCACATTAAGGTTAGTATTGTAGCTACAGGTGATACTTACCTCAGCGCTCTCCAGAGCACATTAAGGTAAGTATTGTAGCTACAGGTGATACTTACCTTAGCACTCTCCAGAGCACATTAAGGTTAGTATTGTACCTACAGGTGATAATTACCTTAGCGCTCTCCAGAGCACATTAAGGTAAGTATTGTAGCTACAGGTGATACTTACTTTAGCACTCTCCAGAGCACATTAAGGTTAGTATTGTAGCTACAGGTGATACTTACCTTAGTGCTCTCCAGAGCACATTAAGGTTAGTATTGTAGCTACAGGTGATACTTACCTTAGCGCTCTCCATGTTCTCCAGAGCACATTAAGGTTAGTAGTGTAGCTACAGGTGATACTTACCTTAGTGCTCTCTCCATAGCACATTAAGGTTAGTATTGTAGCTACAGGTGATACGTACCTTAGTGCGCTCTCCATAGCACATTAGGGTTAGTATTGTAGCTATAGGTGATACTTACCTTAGCACTCTCCTTGCTCTCCAGAGCATATTAAGGTTAGCATTGTAGCTACAGGTGATACTTACCTTAGCGCTCTCCAGAGCACATTAAGGTTAGTATTGTAGCTACAGGTGATACTTACCTTATCACTCTCCTTGCTCTCCAGAGCATATTGAGGTTAGAATTGTAGCTACAGGTGATGCTTACCTTAGCGCACACTCCATACTCTCCAGAGCACATTAAGGTTAGTATTGTAGCTACAGGTGATACTTAACTTAGAACTCTCCTTGCTCTCCAGAACATATTGAGGTTAGTATTGTAGCTACAGGTGATACTTAAATTAGCCCTCTCCTTGCTCTCCAGAGCATATTGAGGTTAGTATTGTAGCTACAGGTGATACTTACCTTAGCGCTCTCCATTTTCTCCAGAGCACATTAAAGTTAGTAGCGTAGCTACAGGTGATACTTACCTTAGCACCCTCTCCATAGCACATTAAGGTTAGTATTGTAGCTACAGGTGATACTTACCTTAGCGCAATCTCCATGCTCTCCAGAGCACATTAAAGGTAAGGTAAAGTTAACCACACTCGTTAACAACCTCTTAAAGTTTATCTAAAATTAGCCCAAGTTTCATTCATCGTTTTTTATATATGTTATCATATCATTTAGATTTTGACCTTATAAGTAGCAGACGACAACTATTTTTCCTATTTGCATTTTGCAATACTTGATTGACACTCGACATATATAGTGTCCTCCAATTATCCTTTTCCCCCCAGGGTGGTCAGCTTATCCACTACTGCGTACATGAGTACTGAGCGCATGCATCTGACTTGAATTGTCACATCGTTTGCGGTCCAAGTGAGTTGAAGAACTTCAAAAGGGGTTCCACGAACAATATTGTACGTGTGCAATTTCTGACACTATAGTACTCAATGAATATTTTGGATCGTTGAATACTATGTATCGGGTGAAAGTTGCGCATGCGCAGATTGCATTTTATTCGTGCACGCGCAATCAGCCAACGTAGAGAGCGGGTGGGACAGCTCTCTAAGATGAAACACAGAAACAAGGAAGTAGCAGCTGGGAGGAGTCTGCAAGGAAATGGTAGACAAAATAAAAATTATATTTCATCAAAAGTATAGCTTGAACCATGAAAAAAGTTAGCGACTGCTTTGTAATGATATTGAAGAATGAATTGAGCTTTTCAAAGACACAAAACTTTACCTTTACTTTAAGGCTAGTATTTTAGCTACAGGTGATACTTAACTTAGCGCGCTCTCCATGCTCTCCAGAGCACATTAAGGTTAGTATTGTAGCTACAGGTGATACTTAACTTAGTGCGCTCTCCATGCTCTCCAGAGCACATTAAGGTTAGTATTGTAGCTACAGGTGATACTTAACTTAGTGCGCTCTCCATGCTCTCCAGAGCACAATAAGGTTAGTATTTTAGCTACAGGTGATACTTAACCTAGCGCTCTCCATGCTCTCCAGTGCACATTAAGGTTAGTATTGTAGCTACAGGTGATACTTAACTTAGCGCGCTCTCCATGCTCTCCAGAGCACATTAAGGTTAGTATTGTAGCTACAGGTGATACTTAACTTAGCGCGCTCTCCATGCTCTCCAGAGCACATTAAGGTTAGTATTGTAGCTACAGGTGATACTTAACTTAGTGCGCTCTCCATGCTCTCCAGAGCGCATTAAGGTTAGTATTGTAGCTACAGGTGATACTTAACTTAGTGCGCTCTCCATGCTCTCCAGAGCACATTAAGGTTAGTATTGTAGCTACAGGTGATACTTAACTTAGTGCGCTCTCCATGCTCTCCAGAGCACATTAAGGTTAGTATTGTAGCTACAGGTGATACTTAACTTAGCGCGCTCTCCATGCTCTCCAGAGCACATTAAGGTTAGTATTGTAGCTACAGGTGATACTTAACTTAGTGCACTCTCCATGCTCTCCAGATCACATTAAGGTTAGTATTGTAGCTACAGGTGATACTTAACTTAGTGCGCTCTCCATGCTCTCCAGATCACATTAAGGTTAGTATTGTAGCTACAGGTGATACTTAACTTAGCGCGCTCTCCATGCTCTCCAGAGCACATTAAGGTTAGTATTGTAGCTACAGGTGATACGTAACTTAGTGCGCTCTCCATGCTCTCCAGAGCACATTAAGGTTAGTATTGTAGCTACAGGTGATACTTAACTTAGCGCGCTCTCCATGCTCTCCAGAGCACATTAAGGTTAGTATTGTAGCTACAGGTGATACTTAACTTAGTGCGCTCTCCATGCTCTCCAGAGCACATTAAGGTTAGTATTGTAGCTACAGGTGATACTTAACTTAGTGCGCTCTCCATGCTCTCCAGAGCACATTAAGGTTAGTATTGTAGCTACAGGTGATGCTTAACTTAGCGCGCTCTCCATGCTCTCCAGAGCACATTAAGGTTAGTATTGTAGCTACAGGTGATACTTAACTTAGCGCGCTCTCCATACTCCCCAGAGCACATTATGGTTAGTATTGTAGCTACAGGTGATACTTACCTTAGCGTTCTCCATACTCCCCAGAGCACATTAAGGTTAGTATTGTAGCTACAGGTGATACTTAACTTAGTGCGCTCTCCATGCTCTCCAGAGCACAATAAGGTTAGTATTTTAGCTACAGGTGATACTTAACCTAGCGCTCTCCATGCTCTCCAGTGCACATTAAGGTTAGTATTGTAGCTACAGGTGATACTTAACTTAGCGCGCTCTCCATGCTCTCCAGAGCACATTAAGGTTAGTATTGTAGCTACAGGTGATACTTAACTTAGCGCGCTCTCCATGCTCTCCAGAGCACATTAAGGTTAGTATTGTAGCTACAGGTGATACTTAACTTAGTGCGCTCTCCATGCTCTCCAGAGCGCATTAAGGTTAGTATTGTAGCTACAGGTGATACTTAACTTAGTGCGCTCTCCATGCTCTCCAGAGCACATTAAGGTTAGTATTGTAGCTACAGGTGATACTTAACTTAGTGCGCTCTCCATGCTCTCCAGAGCACATTAAGGTTAGTATTGTAGCTACAGGTGATACTTAACTTAGCGCGCTCTCCATGCTCTCCAGAGCACATTAAGGTTAGTATTGTAGCTACAGGTGATACTTAACTTAGTGCACTCTCCATGCTCTCCAGATCACATTAAGGTTAGTATTGTAGCTACAGGTGATACTTAACTTAGTGCGCTCTCCATGCTCTCCAGATCACATTAAGGTTAGTATTGTAGCTACAGGTGATACTTAACTTAGCGCGCTCTCCATGCTCTCCAGAGCACATTAAGGTTAGTATTGTAGCTACAGGTGATACGTAACTTAGTGCGCTCTCCATGCTCTCCAGAGCACATTAAGGTTAGTATTGTAGCTACAGGTGATACTTAACTTAGCGCGCTCTCCATGCTCTCCAGAGCACATTAAGGTTAGTATTGTAGCTACAGGTGATACTTAACTTAGTGCGCTCTCCATGCTCTCCAGAGCACATTAAGGTTAGTATTGTAGCTACAGGTGATACTTAACTTAGTGCGCTCTCCATGCTCTCCAGAGCACATTAAGGTTAGTATTGTAGCTACAGGTGATGCTTAACTTAGCGCGCTCTCCATGCTCTCCAGAGCACATTAAGGTTAGTATTGTAGCTACAGGTGATACTTAACTTAGCGCGCTCTCCATACTCCCCAGAGCACATTATGGTTAGTATTGTAGCTACAGGTGATACTTACCTTAGCGTTCTCCATACTCCCCAGAGCACATTAAGGTTAGTATTGTAGCTACAGGTGATACTTAACTTAGTGCGCTCTCCATGCTCTCCAGAGAACATTAAGGTAAGTATTGTAGTATTTGTTTTTAAACAAACAAATTCTGAACAGTGAAGCCAACAAATATTTGGGAAACAAATTTCCCTGAATATTCAGAATGAAAATTTGGTTTGAAACAAAACTTTCTTGGCTGCACATCTCTAATAAAGAGCAATTATAAAATATTCTAATGTAACAGAGCTACAGTATGTGTGTAACCCTTAGAAACAGATTAAACACATAGATAAGTCAACTCCCAAAGAGCAATAGACTTGATCCTATGCTGAACACAACTGCTGTTTAGGAGCTCCATATATATATATGCTACATATATATATATACTTCCCGTGATATTGGCTCAGTGGCCATGTTTAGCGCCACACCAGTTATGAATTACCAGTCTGTTGCTGAAACTGTATTTAACCTCTGCAAAGAGATTAAACACATTATTCTTTGCAAGCAATAGCGCAATAATTAAATTATCTCACATATTAGAACATATAATTATTGTTAACTACTCCCCAAAATTCAGAGACACGTTCATTACAATGTATTTATTTTAATTATTTTACTTTATGCTACACATTTATGTTAAATAGACATTAAATACTTTTTTATTAGAGGCAAAAACTTTGCTACAGGAGAAAAAGTTCACCCATAGCGTTATATTCTTCCCTCTAGTGCGCTGGACAGTAGCGGTAATCCTGACCCTTCTTCTTAGATGCTCTAATAGGGAGCTTAGCACACGGGAACCCGTGGTCGGCATAGACCTTCTCCTTAGACGCTCTAATAGGGAGCTTAGCACAGGGAAAGTCAAGGTCGGCATAGACCTTCTCCTTAGACGCTCTAATAGGGAGCTTAGCACAGGGGAAGTCGAGGTCGGCATAGACCTTCTCCTTAGACGCTCTAATAGGGAGCTTAGCACAAGGGAAGTCGAGGTTGGCATAGACCTTCTCCTTAGACGCTCTAATAGGGAGCTTAGCACAGGGGAAGTCGAGGTCGGCATAGACCTTCTCCTTAGACGCTCTAATAGGGAGCTTAGCACAGGGGAAGTCGAGGTCGGCATAGACCTTCTCCTTAGACGCTCTAATAGGGAGCTTAGCACAAGGGAAGTCGAGGTCGGCATAGACCTTCTCCTTAGACGCTCTAATAGGGAGCTTAGCACAGGGGAAGTCGAGGTCGGCATAGACCTTCTCCTTAGACGCTCTAATAGGGAGCTTAGCACAGGGGAAGTCGAGGTCGGCATAGACCTTCTCCTTAGACGCTCTAATAGGGAGATTAGCACAGGGGAAGTCGAGGTCGGCATAGACCTTCTCCTTAGACGCTCTAATAGGGAGCTTAGCACAGGAGAAGTCGAGGTCGGCATAGACCTTCTCCTTAGACGCTCTAATAGGGAGCTTAGCACAGGGGAAGTCGAGGTCGGCATAGACCTTCTCCTTAGACGCTCTAATAGGGAGCTTAGCACAGGGGAAGTCGAGGTCGGCATAGACCTTCTCCTTAGATGCTCTAATAGGGAGCTTAGCACAAGGGAAGTCGAGGTCGGCATAGACCTTCTCCTTAGACGCTCTAATAGGGAGCTTAGCACAGGGGAAGTTGAGGTCGGCATAGACCTTCTCCTTAGACGCTCTAATAGGGAGCTTAGCACAGGGGAAGTTGAGGTCGGCATAGACCTTCTCCTTAGACGCTCTAATAGGGAGATTAGCACAGGGGAAGTCGAGGTCGGCATAGACCTTCTCCTTAGACGCTCTAATAGGGAGCTTAGCACAGGGGAAGTCGAGGTCGGCATAGACCTTCTCCTTAGACGCTCTAATAGGGAGCTTAGCACAGGGGAAGTTGAGGTCGGCATAGACCTTCTCCTTAGACGCTCTAATAGGGAGCTTAGCACAGGGGAAGTCGAGGTCGGCATAGACCTTCTCCTTAGACGCTCTAATAGGGAGCTTAGCACAGGGGAAGTTGAGGTCGGCATAGACCTTCTCCTTTAACGCTGGCTCTGGGAATCGCTATGCTAAGCCTCCTATTTGCAGGGCCGGGCTCTACGAAGAAGTGTCGGGATTACCGCTGCTCTCCAGCACGCAAGAGGTAATTATTTTAACCCCTACAGGCAATTAAAAGAAAACCTATGGACACTGATTTCGTCAGTATATCTTGGTTTTCTTTAAAAGAGTTGGCGCATTCGTTCGGATATTCATTTTATGAAAATGAAATGAATATCTATGTTTCAGCATGAATTTGTATTTGTGACAAAAGCAATTGTCTCATTTTAATTTGTGTATAGTATATGTTAGAAATAAAATACAAGTATTTAAATGGCCATTACAACCAATTTTATTTTTCTTTCATGATTCAGAGCATTGTAAACAACATCCTATTTTACTTATTTTATCAAATGTTCTTTATTCTCGTGGTATCCTTTGTTGAAGAAGCAGCAATGAGTACATCTGGTGAACCAATGAGAAGACACATATATGGGTAGCCACCAATCAGCAGCAGCTAGCTCCCAGTAGTGAATTGCTGCCCCTGAACCTATCTATCTATGTTTTTCAATAAAGGATACGAAAAGAACAAAGCATATTAAATAATAAAAGTCAATTGGAAAGTTGTTAAAAACTGCTAGTTCTCTTATTCATGAACAATTAATAGACTACTTTTCCTTTAAACCATCTTTCTCAGGAGTCAGGACCTTTTATTATTAATAAAAAAAATATTATTATAATGATATAATAAGTAAATACATATACACTACGTATAAACATTTTATAATACAATCTAATAGTGTTTAATGTCCCTTTAACAAGGGAATCATTGTGGGTGAGGTTGACATTTTCCCTTGATCAATACAGCTAGGGAAATGTGTTCTTAAGACTCAGGTGCCTTTTCTCAGCAATTGTAGCCAGTGCCATTTTCACAGCATGATTAAAGTGATAAACACAATTATGACATTCTAATAATGTCAACTAAATATTAAAGCAATTTGTATTTTAATAGTCTGTTGGTCAAAACACTGTGGTTAATGCCACAAAATATCAAGTCAAATCATAGATTAGAATTTATTTAATATATCATTCATCGCCCGCTTGTGAAAGCAGAGAGAGTGGACTCACTGGAAACTTTATATTTTTTATTTACAAATATCCCTATTTTGATTTGATTGTCCCTTTAGCCTTCTGGCTGCCAGGGAAAAAAAATGCAAAACATTGCTGAGAAATCTGTAGCCTTCATTAGATGCCAAATGGACATTAAGTTGTTAATTGAGAATCTAGTTCATTTAAATTAATCATTCTTATAAAAAAATGTTCACTGAGTTGTATTTTCTTAAAACCGTTGTTCAAAAGTTTCCATGGAGACTGCTTCAGATTCCTTGCTCATCTATGCAGCTTTTAAACTGTTCTGTAGGTGTCTTACAAAGGCAATTACCAGTGAACTACAGGACATTTATTAAGTTTTTTTATGATTGTGGTGACTATTAGGGTGCTGGGAGATGTTATTACTTCTATTCATTGCTATAGTGCTCCCAAAGCTCAAAGGAGCCAGCTGCCCTTAAAGGGACACTCAAGTCAAAATTAGTTTCATGATTCAAATAAAGCATGCAATTAAAAAAAAATCTTTCCAATATACTTCCACTATCAAAACATGCACATTCTTTTTATATACACACTTCCTGTGGCTTCCACTGAGCATGTGCAAAAGTGCATTGTATATATGTATATTTTTTTGTGATTGGCTGATGACTGTCACATGATAATGGGAGGAGTGGATTAACGTGGAAAGGTGCCTGATAATATTCTATTGCTCATTTCAAATTCAAAGTAAATGCTATTGAATTATGTTTTTATTGTGTGTTTGCATTACCACCTGAACGCATCTTAAAGGTCAAATTTAACTTTCATGATTCAGATAGAGCAGCAATTTTGAACTTCTTTCCAATTTACTTCCATTAAAAATATGTGCACAGTCTTTTTATAGTTATGGTTTTTGAGTCACCAGCTCCTACTGAGCATGTGCAAGAATTAACAGACTATACTTATATGCATTTGTGATTGGCTGATGGTTGTCACATGATACAGGGGGAGTGGAAATTGACATAACTTTGAAATTTGTCAGGAAAAAAAATCTACTACTCATTTGAAGTTCATAAAGTGCTATTGTTTTGTCTTTTCATCGTGCAAATCTTCTGTATTTACTGGTCCTTTAAAGGAACATGAAACCCAAAACTTTTCTTTCATGATTCAGATAGAGAATACAATTATTAACACCTTTCCAGTTTACTTCTATTATCTAATTTGATTTTCTTTGTGTCCATTGTTGAAAAAGCAGCAATGCATTACTGGGAGATAGTTAAAAGACTGAGTGAGCCAATGACATGAGGCATATATGTGCAGCCACCAATCAGCAGCTCCTAAGCCTACCTAGGTATCCTTTTCAACAAAGGATACCAAGAGAACAAATTATATAATTGAAGTAAATTAGAAAGTTGTTTAAAATCACAAGCTCTATCTCAATCATGAAAGAAAAAATAGGGTTTCATAACACTTTAGACATGTTTATCTTCTGTACTTTTTATGTGGCCAATTAGGAACAGTTATAAGTGAGTCTGCATTGATCAAACAATCACTTTGTAGAATGTAGCAAATATGTGTCTCTGGAGTCTTTAACATAGAAACATAGAAACATAGATATTGACGGCAGATAAGAGCCATAGGCCCAGCAAGTCTGCCCGACCTTACCTAACAGTATAAACTTATCTAGTTCGTAGGATAGCCCTATGCTTGTCCCATGCATTTTTAAAGTCCCCCACAGTGTTTGTCATTACTACCTCTTGAGGAAGTTTATTCCATAAATCAATCACTCTTTCTGTAAAGAAGTGCTTCCTCAAATTACTCCTGAATCTACTACCCTTTAGCTTGAGCTCATGACCCCTTGTTCTTGAATTTTCCATTTTATGTAAAATACCCACAGCCTCAGTTTTACTAAACCCTTTAATGTACTTGAAAGTTGCTATCATATCACCTCTTTCCCTTCTCTCCTCTAAGCTATACATATTTAGGTCATTGAGCCTATCCTGGTAAGTTTTATTTTTTAGACCATGTACCATTTTGGTAGCCCTCCTTTGCACAGATTCAAGTTTGTTAATATCCTTCTGAAGATATGGCCTCCAGAACTGCACACAATACTCAAGATGAGGCCTAACTAATGATCTATACAGTGACATAAGAACCTTACTATTTCTGCTGCTAATACCTCTACCAATACATCCAAGCATTCTGCTAGCCTTACTCGCTGCATTACTACATCGTTTACTAAGTTTTAAATCATTAGTGTGTACTTTAAAAACAAACACTTTATGTTTGTAACATAAATAGTTATGTGTACTAAAACAACTTCATTATACTTTCATTATTTAGTTTTTTCCATTTTAATAAAAATGTAAAAATGGTGAATTTTGCAATTCTCAAAACTGTAAATGCACACTGCAGACTTCTCAAGGCTAACCCTGTTACATACTTGACTCTAATTGGCAAAATGATGCAGTTTTTGCTAACATAATGACTGTGACTAACCTTGTCTACTGCAGTAATATGCCCTGGATTGGTCCCTTTAACTAGGGCAAGTGGTGGGTTTAGTCTGGCTATTGAATAACAACTGCAGCAAACAAGATTATATTGGCTATATTGGCTGATATTTCCTTCTATAGCAAGTTAACAAAAATGGCTTGTATTTTTACAGTGTTTACTGCCCATTTAACCAGGATTTGGGAAAACACACAAATTTCAGATTTACATTACAAGAAGAGGGACAAAATAAACAAAGGATTTTTTCCCCCCACTATTTATAATGAAATATTTTTATGGGAAATTCAAGAGTGTTCTAAACAGTAACAATTCATGTTTCATTATCCTGTAAACAAGTTGCAGAAATGTACAGTAACTTGATACAACACATTTGCTTACTAATAGCTTTTATGTTTACAATTAACATTCATAACATCTGAAGCAATTACAATATCACTAATTACTGAGCATTTACAGCTTCACAAAATGCTGAACTTTTAGACCTAGCAACATACGCTGTCACTTTAAACGTCAACATGTTTTCAATTCAATGCTAAGAATATACACATTCTTATATGATCTGTATATATTTCAGGTGATGTCTGCTTGGAGCTCCGTGTTTTTTTATTTTGTGATCTGTCACATTTATTAAATGTTCAAGCATTTTAAGTTTCCAGATATATTGCTGCACTGTTTGCCTGTCTGTAAGATAATTCAAGGGACATGAAACCCAAATGTTTTCTTTCATGATTTAGAAAGAGCACACAATTTTTAACAACTCTTATTTACTTCTATTATCTAATTTGCTTCATTCTCTTGATATACTTTGCTGAAAAGCATATCTAGATAGGCTCAGTAGCTGCTGATTGGTTGCTGCACATAGATGCCTCGTGTAATTGGCTCACAAATGTGCATTGTTATTTCTTTAACAAAGGATAGCTAAATAATGAAGCAAAATAGATAATAGCAGTAAATTGGAATGTTGTTTAAAATTGCATTCTCTACTTGAAAAAATATTGGGTTTAGTGTCCCTTTAAGGGACCACTCAATGCAGTACAATTGCATAATTAACATTTTTTTCTGACAAATTAATTTTTTCTCACAATTTACGGCCCCCTGTATCATGGGACAGACATCAGCCAATCACGGACTAGTATATATATATACCCTATGAGTTTATGCACATCCAGGGGTCAAGTCCTACAAAAAAAGTGTAGGAGCTCACCAAGACTTCCACCCTTCTCACAATTAATATTGTTTTACACACATACACATTGTATTTATATTATCTGTACACTAGCAAATTAAAACCAATGAAGGGCTGAATGGTTATTTTTGGGCCTAAGGATGGACACCCACGGTTACATGTTTACATGGCAGTGGTGAAATTTGTATTTGTAATTTAGGATTCAACTGATACTGAATTCTGAGAAGCCAGACACACACGTTTTAGCACACATGAAGGGAGAGTTTTGTATAGATGATGTTGAACAATTAAAAACGTTAAAAACCTTAGTAAAATTTTAGGACATGTTACTCACTGGCTCTCAGGATGTGTGAGGCTCTGTAATGTAAACATCTGATATCATGATCTTATTTGTTTGTGTGTGCACTCACACTGTAATAAAAAACAATGATAATGGGATTTAAAGTAAAATTATGGTCATCAAACATAATTTTCTTTTACCATTAACATGTATACCAAGTAAATGTAAAGCAAGTATCACTGGCAGAGGAAGCAGGAAGCAATGAGAAGTAGGAGGCAATGAGGGCACAGTATGAATCAAAGCAAAACAGGTCACCTTTTACTTTGGGATGAAACTGGTAAAGTTGAATCTGCAGCAAATACATTATCTTGCACAGGTCAGCATTCTGCAGAGATTCTGGCCTGCTGACCATAAATTGACATATATACAGTAGTGATGTCGCGAATAGTTCGCCGGCGAATAGTTCCCGGCGAACATAGCTTGTTCGCGTTCACCGCGGTGGGCGAACATATGCAATGTTCGATCCGCCCCCTATTCGTCATCATTGAGTAATACTTTGACCCTGTACCTCACAGTCAGCAGACACATTCCAGCCAATCAGCAGCAGACACTCCCTTCCAGACCCTCCTACCTCCTGGACAGCATCCATTTTAGATTAATTTGGAAGCTGCATTCTTAGAGAGAGGAGGGACAGTGTAGCTGCTGCTGATTGAATAGGGAAATCGATAGCTAGGCTAGTGTATTCAGTGTCCACTACAGTCCTAAAGGACTCATCTGATCTCTGCTGTAAGGACAGCACCCCAAAAAGCCCTTTTTAGGGCTAGAACATCAGTCTGCTTCTTTTTTTTTTTCCTGTGTAATCTAATTGCAGTTGCCTACCTGCCAGCGTGTGTGTCAGGCTCACAGCGTATACTGTGCCCACTTGCCCAGTGCCACCACTCATATCTGGTGTAACAGTAGTGTAGATTTAAAAAAAAACAACACTTTTTTTGACTGTGTTAAATAATAGCAGTCAGTTTCCTTCACACGTGTGCGTTTAAGTGCCTGCCTGCCAGGGCACAGTGTCACCCCAGTGCAACTCATATGTGGTGTAACAGTAGTGTAGATTTAAAAAAACAACACTTTTTTGACTGTGTTAAATAATAGCAGTCAGTTTCCTTCACACGTGTGCGTTTAAGTGCCTGCCTGCCTGCCAGGGCACAGTGTCACCCCAGTGCAACTCATATGTGGTGTAACAGTAGTGTAGATTTAAAAAAAACAACACTTTTTTGACTGTGTTAAATAATAGCAGTCAGTTTCCTTCACACGTGTGCGTTTAAGTGCCTGCCTGCCAGGGCACAGTGTCATCCCAGTGCAACTCATATCTGGTGTAACAGTAGTGTACATTTAAAAAATAAATACAATTTTGACTGTAATAGATTGAATAGCAGTTAGTAGTCTGCAAGCGTGTGTGTCAGGCCTACAGCGTCTACTCTGCCAACTTCTGCCAGTGCACAGTGCCACTCATATCTGTTGTCACAGTAGCTTGCACGCATAGTACCACTAATCGAAAAAAAAAATGACAGGCAGAGGCAGGCCACCCCGCAGGGGCCGTCGTGTTCATGGTGCTGTGATTCCCTTTGGCCCTAGAATAATGCCCAGTGTTCAGAGGCCACGTACCCCGAACTCGAACATTTCTGAGGACATAGTTGACTGGCTAACACAGGACACCCAATCTTCTACAGCTTCCGCTCGGAACTTTGACGCACCATCCTCCTCCAGCTTAGCTTCGGGCACCTCTCAAGTTACCACTCGCACGCCTGCCGCCACCACCAACACTAGCACCACAGCCGCTTCACTTGATCTGTCAGAGGAGTTATTTACACATCAGTTGGAAGAAATGAGTGATAGTGATGCACAACCATTATTGCCAGAGGATGTAGATAACAGGTATATGTCTCAGTCAGGCAGCATTACACACATGGACGTACGGTGTGATGATGATGATGTTGTACCCGCTGCGGCTTCCTTTGTTGACTTGTCAGATACAAGTGAAGCGGTTGATGATGACGATGCGTCCGTGGATGTCACGTGGGTGCCCGCTAGAAATCGATGCCATATACACGTCCCCTGATAGGGGACGTAACAGGGATTAAACTGATATGAATAGTACTACTTAACACACCACTCCTATCTGGTGGCACATTAGATTGCACGTGCAGTGCCCCAAATTTGAAGTAGGAGGACCGACCAAGCATCTTTTTCCATCTCCCGGTTCCTAAAATCGATGCCATATACACGTCCCCTGATAGGGGACGTAACAGGGATTAAACTGATAAGAATAGTACTACTTAACACACCACTCCTATCTGGTGGCACATTAGATTGCACGTGCAGTGCCCCAAATTTGAAGTAGGAGGACCGACCAAGCATCTTTTTCCATCTCCCGGTTCCTAAAATCAATGCCATATACACGTCCCCTGATAGGGGACGTAACAGGGATTAAACTGATAGGAATAGTACTACTTAACACACCTTATAATAACTCAGAGAGAGGCAACGCAGAGAGAGGAGTCTGAAGAAGAGGAGTCAGAGGAGGAAGGTGGCTTTGAGGAGGTGGAAGACCAAACACAGCAGGCGTCCCAGGGGGCTTGTTGTCATCTTTCGGGGACCCTTGATGTTGTACGTGGCTGGGTGGAGGAAGAGACCTTCAATGACATCAGTGAGGACAAGGAACGGGACATGGCTAGCTTGGTATCCAACCTTGTGCAAATGGGGAGTTTGCGGTTGTGCAAATGGACTGTTTGCAGTTGTTTGCGGTGCGTTAAAGGGACAGTCTAGGCCAAAATAAACTTTCATGATTCAGATAGAGCATGTAATTTTAAACAATTTTCCAATTTACTTTTATCACCAATTTTGCTTTGTTCTCTTGGTATTCTTAGTTGAAAGCTTAACCTAGGAGGTTCATATGCTAATTTCTTAGACCTTGAAGGCCACCTCTTTCAGATTGCTTTTTAACAGTTTTTCACCACTAGAGGGTGTTAGTTCACGTATTTCATATAGCTAACACTGTGCTCGTGCACAAGAAGTTATCTGGGAGCAGGCACTGATTGGCTAGACTTGCAAGTCTGTCAAAAGAACTGAAAAAAGGGGCAGTTTGCAGAGGCTTAGATACAAGATAATCACAGAGGTTAAAAGTATATTATTATAAATGTGTTAGTTATGCAAAACTGGGAAATGGGTAATAAAGGGATTATCTATCTTTTAAAACAAAAAAAATTGTATTGTAGACTGTCCCTTTAAAAGGGGAGTTTGGTCTGTCACTGTGAAGCGGGCGTAACCCTTACACTACCTGATCGATACAACATCATACCTGATGTTTTAAAGCACGTTATTCCAAACAATTTAGGAATGTTAGGTGATTTATGCCCTTTATGGCTTAAAACCAGACTCTGCATCAACTATGTAATTTTCCATGGTAGTTTTGCCATGGATCCCCCTCCGGCATGCCACAGTCCAGGTGTTAGTCCCCTTGAAACAACTTTTCCATCACTATTGTGGCCAGAAAGAGTCCCTGTGGGTTTTAAAATTCGCCTGCCTATAGAAGTCTATGGCGGTTCGCCCGCTTCGCCCGTTCGTGAACAGTTGTGGAAGTTCGTGTTCGACGTTCGCCAACCCAAATTTTTAGGTTCGCGACATCACTAATATACAGTAGACATGTGCATGGCAAAAAAAATTGGTTCGGATCGATTCGGAAAAATTAGAATCGATTCGGTTCGGATTCGTTTCGGATTTATTCTGATTCAAATAAATTTGGCTGTATTCGGTTCGATTCGGTTCGGTTTGAAATTTCGGTAAGTGTTAGGTGGGATGTGCTGTGTATTAGACTAGTATTATGTACTGTATAGTAGGTGTAACCCATAGCAGAGTGATATAACCTAATATACTGTACAATACTAGTGTAATCCATGGCCATTTGAATCTACCGAATAAATCTGAATAAATCTGAACTAATTCGGATTTATTCGGTAGATTCGGCACTATTTTAATTTGGAAATTCGAATCGATCTGAATCCCGAATTTTACAAATTCGGCCGAATTTCCGAATCGATCCGAAACGAATCGCACATATCTAATATACAGTAACCAAAATAGATCAACAGATTGAACATACTATTAGTGTATAAAATAAAATTGGGCTTATCCTACTTCAAGATGTTTCACGAACACCTTTAATTGCAAGGACTATTTTCCTTTGTGTGTATACATGAATTTCCCTTGCAAACCTCACCCCAGATATCTCTGGAAGAAATAAAATAAATTCCAAAGTGAAAGCAGGAAGCTGGAAGGACATGACTCTTCCCTCCTGCTTGATGAGCACATTTTTTCTTTGGTGAAACACTGAACTAGACACACATGAACACCTGTTTAATGACAAGATCCAGGGTGTGCATACTTTGCTTTTAACTCACATGGTGCATAGCCAGCTTAGCTTCAGTTCCTCACACCCTCCTTCCTCCTCTCTCCTTCCTTTCCAGGGTGGGCTGAGATCTCCATGTCTGACAGCAACTCCAGACTCCTCCTCTGTCACAGAGTCTCTCCCACTTAAGGTCCAATAGTCGTATTTCTGTGGAAGGGGGCTAATTAACACCAGAGCAGGCCACACAGAAATGTAAGCCTGTGTGTTCCACACAATGCAGGGTGATCACACAGCAGGACCACTGACAGGCTTGCATTTAGTGTATTGTAGGTAGGGCTACTGCCCATTACCATAGGATCTCACTATCTCTCTAACCAGATTGTGCTTAAGCCCCTCCCACCAGCAGCAGCAGTGTTTACAGAAGTGTTTCTGTTCTCTGTCCAGTGGGAACTTAGTTCCTCCTGCAAAAATAGTGCAGGGACAAAGTTCCCATGCGTTCCTGCTGGACTTGACCCCTGCATTTATCTGACTTAAACAAATGTAGAATGTTTAGTGAATAATCTTAAATGTATTTTTTCAAGCAAATATTACATTTACTATTTGATTTATGATTTTCAGTGAATATTTGTTTCCATAATCAAGTTTTTTTATTAAACAAATGTTACATTTACTATTCAATTTGAGAAGAAAAAAAAAAGCAAACACCAAACTTAACATTACAATATTAAAATGTTAATTCCCATAAATTTACTCAGAATTTAATGAGATTATGAGGGTTAACATTCAATGTTATATTCACTTTTTCATTTCTTTCTTAAATCAAAAGTCACATTTAAAATAGCAAAACTATTCTATCTATATACACCTTTTTAATTAAATGTATGTATTTTTTCATGTCCTTAGCCAAATTAACTTTTTGAGCATTTAAAGTGATGGTAAATTCAAGCGTATAACAAACACTAGGATTTACCATCGCTAAAAATAAACATTAGTTTCAGCCATAATTTATTAAAATAATGGTGTAAAACCTCACCCTATCTGTGCGGCATGTATATCGCTAACTCAGCACCTCTGGCTGCCCACTGCACAGCTCTCTTCATCAATGAGGTGACGTTTCCACCTCTAAATCAATAGTCGTGCGTGTCATCTGACAGTGTTCTGTATCCGCGCACGGTTATTGGCTTAGAGGTAGAATGTTCACCTCATTGACGAAGAGTGCTGTGCCTTGGGCAACCACAGGTGCTGAGTTAGCAATTTTGGATTGAGTGACCGCTATTAAGCTTACAGACCAATCATAGCAAATTTTGCAAACTTTTAGCGTTAAAGCAAAAATTCTATCCTTGTAGTATTTGGCTTATATTTGTTATAAATTACTTGGAAACCTAGAAACATGTTGCATTCCTAAAATCAGGACAAAATGATGGGCTCCATGTACGTTAGCCTGAAATGCTGGGTCTCCGAAGATGATAAATGCAGCCCAATTAATCTATTTGTTATATTTTTCTTCAGCTGCACTAGTTGTGTAGAAATGATTATAAACTGCAAATAATATTGTTTTTTCCAGTACTCCACATTTTTCAGTACAAAGGGCTAGCTTGCAAGTGAAGCATTATTTTAACATGCGCATGTAAAGGGGCAAATTTGCAGTTTCCAAGAGCACATTAAATAACCAGCCATTAAAAGTAGCTGGTTAATGCTACCGCAAGCTCGTGGTAGCACTTTACATTAAGCACAAATAAGGTCAGACCTCTGGCTAATTAAAAAAATGTCCCCCAATTGCCCCTAAAATAAATTGTACAGTTCTTTTATTAAAATAAAAAAATATGAACACCTTTTTTAAAAAAAATAAATAAATAAATAACTGCACAAAGCAGATATAAGGGGTTAAAGTGAGTTACAAAATAAACGACACTGAAAAGGGACTGTGTTTTTACTCTTAATATATATGAATATGCTTATATACAGTGGGGCAAAAAAGTATTTAGTCAGCCACCAATTGTGCAAGTTCTCCCACTTAAGAAGATGAGAGAGGCCTGTAATTTTCATCATAGGTATACCTCAACTATGAGAGACAAAATGTGGAAACAAATCCAGACAATCACATTGTCTGATTTGGAAAGAATTTATTTGCAAATTATGGTGGAAAATAAGTATTTGGTCAATATCAAAAGTTCATCTCAATACTTTGTTATATATCCTTTGTTGGCAATGACAGAGGTCAAACGTTTTCTGTAAGTCTTCACAAGGTTGTCACACACTGTTGCTGGTATGTTGGCCCATTCCTGCATGCAGATCTCCTCTAGAGCAGTGATGTTTTGGGGCTGTCGCTGGGCAACACGGACTTTCAACTCCCTCCAAAGGTTTTCTATAGGGTTGAGATCTGGAGACTGGCTAGGCCACTCCAGGACCATGAAATGCTTCTTACGAAGCCACTCCTTCGTTGCCCGGGCGGTGTGTTTGGATCATTGTCATGCTGAAAGACCCAGCCACATTTCATCTTCAATGCCCTTGCTGATGAAAGGAGGTTTGCACTCAAAATCTCACGATACATGGCCCCATTCATTCTTTCATGCACACGGATCAGTCGTCCTGTTCCCTTTGCAGAGAAACAGCCCCAAAGCATGATGTTTTCACCCCCATGCTTCACAGTAGGTATGGTGTTCTTTGGTTGCAACTCAGCATTCTCTCTCCTCCAAACACGACGAGTTGTGCTTCTACCAAACAGTTCTACTTTGGTTTCATCTGACCATATGACATTCTCCCAATTCGCTTCTGGATCATCAAAATGCTCTCTAGCATACTTCAGACTGGCCCAGACATGTACTGGCTTAAGCAAGGGGACACGTCTGTCACTGCAGGATCTGAGTCCCTGGCGGCGTAGTGTGTTACTGATGGTAGCCATTGTTACTTTGGTCCCAGCTCTCTGCAGGTCATTCACTAGGTCCCCCCGTGTGGTTCTGGGATGTTTGCTCACCGTTCTTGTGATCATTTTGACCCCACGGGGTGAGATCTTGCGTGGAGCCCCAGATTGAGGGAGATTATCAGTGGTTTTGTATGTTTTCCATTTTCTAATTATTGCTCCCACAGTTGATTTCTTCACACCAAGCTGCTTGCCTATTGCAGATTCAGTCTTCCCAGCCTGGTGCAGGTCTACAATTTTGTTTCTGGTGTCCTTTGACAGCTCTTTGGTCTTCACCATAGTGG
The DNA here is from genome assembly GCF_027579735.1 of Bombina bombina. Taxonomy (NCBI): domain Eukaryota; kingdom Metazoa; phylum Chordata; class Amphibia; order Anura; family Bombinatoridae; genus Bombina; species Bombina bombina. Next base: position 33,103,995 of record NC_069507.1, on the reverse strand, counting down.
AGTTTGGAGTGTGACTGTTTGAGGTTGTGGACAGGTGTCTTTTATACTGATAACAAGTTCAAACAGGTGCCATTAATACAGGTAATGAGTGGAGGACAGAGGAGCCTCTTAAAGAAGAAGATACAGGTCTGTGAGAGCCAGAAATGTTGCTTGCTTGTAGGTGACCAAATACTTATTTTCCACCATAATATGCAAATAAATTCTTTCCAAATCAGACAATGTGATTGTCTGGATTTGTTTCCACATTTTGTCTCTCATAGTTGAGGTATACCTATGATGAAAATTACAGGCCTCTCTCATCTTCTTAAGTGGGAGAACTTGCACAATTGGTGGCTGACTAAATACTTTTTTGCCCCACTGTACATATATATTTTTAATTTGCTGCCCAACTCTGCATGACTTTCCCCCTGCGCTCGTGAACACAAGGCTTACAGGCAATGCGAACACAAGGTCGCATACACATTGTGCTTGTCTTGTAATACCAGTGCACATTTGCTCCACTCGTAATCTAGGCCAAAATGTTTTATTCATTGTTATTCTAGGTACCCATATACATTACACCAAGAAAGCTGTTTGTCTGTTAACAAATTATATACAGTATAATATATGTGAGTGCCCTTAACAAGAGTGCAGATAATTATAGTGAAACAACACAGAGCAAAAATTACAAAATTGTCACTGTCATTTAAAGGGATAATAAACAGATCTCCTTTGGTAAAAACAAATATGTTATATCAAAGTGAATATAAAACAGATTGTGTAAAAAAACAGCAAATAACTTACTTATTTTCTTGAAAAATTAGCTTAGAAACCCTCAGTTTAGTTCCTGCCCCTGAGTTTTCCTCTGTCAGTTCTGGGCACAAGCAAATCTGACTCCCTGTTATCCAGTCTATTCACTAGAAGTTCTATGACATCAGGCTAAGATAAACCTTCCTGCAAAGGCTCCTCCTCCTTGTGGGGCTGTGACAGAAAGCACAAATTTAGTGTGGAAAATAAATAAAAGGTAAAATCCATTAAATAAATGAATACATATTGCAATTATTTCTATGAAGTATAAGAAACTGCTTAGTGCTTTTTTATTACAAGAATGAAACAGACTGTTTAACCGTTTAACACAGGAACTGACAGAACATTTTCTTTTGTTGAATAAAGTGCTGTTTTAATTGGTTTAAGTAAAAACACAGTTTACACCCAACTGTATTGTAAGATGCAGATGAAATACAAGTTGTCTTTAAATAAATGATAATAAAAAAAGAGCTGATTGATTTTTACAACTTATATTTTTAACATGCATATAAGCGAAACCAGAATGTGCTAATTGGAAAGCAAAGCAATTTCTTATGTTTTTTTAAACCTTTCATTAACTTTGCTGATATCAATTTTTTTTTTTAGCAGATGTCCTGAAAGTACCTTTATCTGAGGCCATGAGATATTCTTAATTATATTGATTGTGTCAGATGGTTTACTACTGTATTTTTATCCAGATCACATTATTATGGTTGTTAAAAACGTTGCATTTGGGATATTGCAATGGCCACAATGTTGGCACATACATACTATGGTTGCAGCAATGCCACCCATGTGTCAGTTACTTAAGTATGAGAAGCTACATTGGTGCAAACTCCCATTAACACCTTGCATGCCAGAAAGAGGTGCAATACATTGTGAAACTGTGTAATAAAGCTACCTCCAGTCTCCGAGAGATAAACCTTAATCCCAACTCTAACCATAATACTAACCCTACCGCTAACCCTAATACTAACCCTAGACCTATCCTTATCACCAGTCCTAACCCACAACCTATATCTAGACGAAATCTTAACTCCACCCTGTCTTTATTCCTAGTCCTACACTGGTCCTAACGCTAGCCCTACCCAAACCTTAACCCTAACCCTGGTCCTAACTCCAGTTCTAGCCCAACTGCTTTAGCCCTAACTATAATCCCTATTCTAACCTTAGCACTAACACTAATTCTAGTTCTAACTCTAATACTAACCGTAGACCTAAATCTGTCCCCAGCCTTAATCCCAGCAATATGCCTAGTACAAATCATAACTCTATCCTGTCCCTATTTTTAGCACTACACTGGCCATATTTCTAGCTTTACCCAAGTCCTGACCATAATTCTAACCCTAACCTTATTCTAGCCCTGTTGCCCTAGCCTTAATCCTAACAAGGCCATAACAATAGCCTTACCAAAACTCTAACAATATCTCTAAAGCTAATTCTAGCAATAACCTTAATCCTAACCATAGCACAAACCCTAACCTTAGCTCTAACCCTAGTTCAAGCCTAAACTTTATCCCTACCCAAACCCTCACCCTAACCATAACCCAAACCTTAGCCTAAACCTAATCCTAACCAAACCCTAACCCTAGCTGTACCCAAACCCTAACACTAGCCCTACCAAAACTCTAACAATATCTCTAAAGCTAATTCTAGCAATAACCTTAATCCTAACCATAACACAAACCCTAACCTTAGCTCTAACCATAGTTCAAGCCTAAACTTTATCCCTACCCAAACCCTCACCCTAACCATAACCCAAACCCTAGTCTAAACCTAATCCTAACCAGACCCTAACCCTAGCTGTACCCAAACCCCAACACTAGCCCTTACCCTGGTTTTAATCCTAACCTTAACCGTAGCCCTAACCCTTAACACTCTCTGTTTAATGTTGCCACTTAAAGGCGTTTGTCAGGGATATTTTTACAGCACATGGTTGGTGAGATAACAATATAGATCAGAACTCTGGGTGAGGAAATCTTAATGTAGATGAGACCTTCTGAGTCCTTTAGAATGTCTGAGTTGTTAATTTTGTTCTTAAACATGGTATATTTTTTTTGACAAAATGGGTGTATGCTATTGCCAAGCTGCTTTATTCATGCATTATTGCACTACTGTATATTTGATGTCATTGTCCCAACTGCATTACTGTAGTGTATAGTACAGCTTCAGTAATGCACGAATAAAGCGCTAGCAAACATGTAAAATGTTTCCTTTATCCCTTGGTAACAAGTATTGTGACAAAAACCACAAGACCACATAACAATTTGAGTCCTTTTGTTTAAAAAACAAAATTAACTTGCATGCATAGTTTAGCAAAGACTCATGTTATTAAATAAACATAAAAATCAAGCATGCAGGGATTTAAAAATAAATAAGTATATACATACATAAATACATAAATAAATAAATAAATAAATAAATAAATAAATAAAAACAACACTATTTTATTTTTTTCTATCTCCATGTTCACTGCTGATCTCAGAAATACAATACACTTGCTCACCTTTCATTAAAGGGGTATGCAACAGTGCTCCTTTAGTAATAATAAATATATATATATATATGTTAAATCAAAGTAAACCTAAAAAGAAACAGATTGTGTAAACAAGGTACTTGTTTTCTTTCAAAATGAGCACTTAGAAATTCTCAGTGCAGACACTGCCTATAGTGACAAAAGGGAACTGATATGATGAGAATTTAAGTTGCATTCTGCCCTCTTCTGAGTATGGCAAGAAAGTGACTTCCTGTTACTGTTCAGTGAATTCTGCTAGAGAAAGCCAGCAAACGTTGCTCTACAAGATTTATGACATGAGGCACTGTTTCACATTCCTTTAAGCTTAAATAGGAAAAAATGCCACTTTACCCCAGACAAAAACTCCATATGAATGCAGCCTCAGTATGCTCTCATGTAAAGGAGCAATGCTTAAACAAAATAGACCAAGAGGATAAAGTCAATCTGAGAATGTTAATAAATTAGAAAGTTTTTTTTTTTTTAAATTAAATTATCTATTTGAATTATAAAACTTTAATTCTAACATTAAACAACAGTTCTATAAATTATGAACAGTTAAATGAAAAATCATTATTTTTTTATTTTTATTTGTTAAAACTAAAAGCTAAACTCTACATCATAATAAGATGAAATTGAATAACCGTTAATTATGCTGTTACATTTAGATGTTTCCAGGCATACGCATTTAACCTTTAGCAAGATAAATTGCTAGCACACCAAATGCTTAATTATTCTATACATAAATACTTTCAATACATTTTCACCTAGCTTTGTAAAGAATTGGCTGTAACATGCCTACGTATAGACGGTTAGACAGACATTAATCAATGGCAGAATTTGCAACAATGTCCTGTATATGTTTTAGTAATGTGTATATGTATTAAAGATCAGTCTCCATTAACGACAAACTCTTGAGTCAAGCTTGGATATTATCTTTGCCATAAAACATTAAAAACTCTTCCAAATATTTTTTTTATTGTTACACATTTCTGGCTAGTTAGCTTATCTGATGAGTGTATTTATTGCAAAGCTGGAATTTGTTTAAAATGGAAAAAGCACTTACAGGGTTATAATGCCCCAAAATGTTATTTCATGATTCAAATAGAACTTTCCAATTTACTTCTTTCATATTTGTTCATTTTCTTTGTATCCTTTGTTGAAGGAGCAGCAATGCAATTCTGAACATATCAGGTGAGCTATCGACAAGAGGCATATATGTGCAGGCACCAATCAGCAGCTAGCTTCCAGTACTGCTTTACTGTTGCTGGGCCACATAGGTATGTTTTTCTTATAGGAAGAACTAAACAAAATAGCAGTAAATCTGAAAGTTGTTTTAAGCTGAAACTCCCAGAATCCCTATATTGTTCGGGCTGCAGTGACGGAAATCCCCAGCCAAAGTGGAACATATATGATGCATGATCTGGTGATGTAGTGATTTATTTTATTTTTATATAAACAAGTTGTTATTATACATTATTATTTAAGATTGTTCTTTTTTTGTGAATAAACTATTATACCTATTAAGAATAGCAAGGAGTTCAATTATTGCTTAGCATATCTATTAAGGTATACATTTTATTAGGCAATACGGGGTGACATGTGAGACACACTTTAGCATTGTCCTATACACAGACAATCTCAGTATAACTGCAGCATGCACTCCTGGGGCGAGATTACATATGCAGCGTTGCACGCAACAGCCGGCAATACCGTTTTTTAGTCGGATGTTGCTATCACATATACGGTACCACATATAAATGTGGCTTGTATATTTCACCCATTGTCCGCTAATTTTACTCCCATAAACTAACATAGAACAGCGTCGCAAGTCGGTATCACATTTTACTTCATTTTCACCTTGCCACACATAGGCAGGCGCAGCAAGCCGTGCGTTGAAAATGTGAGCACTGTAACTCCCTGGAATTATTAACAAACACCTAACGCATGCGCAATATCTATCTACCTGTCAACCTCCATCCCCCACCGCAATAACTAATAACGTATATTAACCCCTAATCCGCAAACCCTCACATTGCAATATGCCTAATTAAACTATTAACCCCTAATCCGCAATTCACTCACATCGCAATCTACCTAAAAAAAGTATTAACCCCTATTCCGCCATTCACCCACATCGCAATCTACCTAATAAAAGTAGTAACCCCTAATCCGCCATTCACCCACATTGCAATCTACCTAATAAAAGTATTAACTCCTAATCCACCATCCCCCCACATCGCAATAAACCTAAATAATCTATTAACTCCTAAACCGCCAACCCCCACAATGCAAATAACTAATTTAATTACTAAGCCCCCTAACCTAACACCCCCTAAATTAACCCCAATTACCTAAAATTAAAAAATACAAAATTACAATTAAAATAAAAAAACCTAACATTACTTAATTTTTTTTTTAAATTAATCTGAAATTACAAAAAATAAAAAAGTCTAACATTACAGAAAATAATAAACCAAATGATCAAAAATTAAAAAATTAAACCTAATCCCTATGAAAATAAAAAGTCCCCCCAAAATAAAAACACCCCCTAATCTAAACTGAACTACCAATAGCCCTTAAAAGGGCTTTTTGTAGGGCATTGCCCTAAATTAAACAGCTCTTTTACATTTAAAAATGTTAAGTCCCCCCGTAACAGTAAAAAAAAAAACACCCACCAAACCCCCCCAAAATAAAAAAACTAACACTAAAAAACCTAAACTACCCCGTTGCCCCCATAAGGGGGATTTGTATGGGCATTGCTCTTAAAAGGACATTCAGCTAGTTTACTGCCCTTAAAAGGGCATGCAGCTCTTTTACAAGCCCATTAAATCCCTAATCCTAAAAATAAAAAAATAAAATAAAAAGTCTAACCCCCAAATAGGTACTCACTGTTCCTGAAGTCCGGCGGATAAGGTCTTCTTCCAGACGGTGAAGTCTTCTTGGAGGCGGCGATATCTTCTTCCAGCACGGCGACCTCTTCCATCTTCATCCAGGACCAAGCCAGCGTGGAACGGAAGACCGGCGATTGCGGAGCCATCAAGCGTGGAGATCCTCTTTGTACCATCGTTGTTGCACACTGAAGATGGAATGCAAGGTACCCGTTTAAATATGAGGTACCTTGCATTCCTATTGGCTGAAAAATTTAAATCAGCCAATATGATTAGAGCTACTGAAATCCTATTGGCTGATTTGAATTAGCTAATAGGATATCAGTAGCTCAAATACTATTGGCTAATTCAAATCAGCCAATAGGATTTCAGTAGCTCTAATACTATTGGCTGAATTGAATTTTTCAACCAATAGGAATGCAAGGTACCCCATATTTAAACGGGTACCTTGCATTTCATCTTCAGCTGAATGCCCTTTTAAGGGCAATGCCCATACAAATGCCCCTTTTTTAATGTTATTTTTTTATTTAGGGGGGGTTTGGTGGTTGGGGGGTTTTACTGTTAGGGGGGGACTTAATATTTATTTAATGTAAAAGAGCCGTTTAACTTAGGGCAATGCCCTACAAAAGACCCTTTTAAGGATTATTGGTAGTTTAGTTTAAATTAGGGGGTGTTTTTATTTTGTGGGGCTTTTTTATTTTTTATAGGGATTAGGTTTAATTTTTTAATTTTTGATAAATTTGTTTATTTTTTTTCTGTAATGTTAGACTTTTTAATTTTGTTAATTCTAGATTAATTTAATTTAATCTTAGTTTTTTTTTAAGTAATGTTAGACTTTTTTTTTAATTGTAACTTAGTAGTTTTTTATTTTATGAAATTGGGGTTAATTTAGGGGGTGTTAGGTTAGGGGGCTTAGTAATTAAATTAGTTATTTGTGTTGTGGGGGGTTGGCAGTTTAGGGGTTAATAGGTTAATTAGGTTTAATGCGTTGTGGAGGGTTGGCGGCTTAGGGGTTAATAGTGTTGATAGGTAGTTGGCGTTGTTGGTGAATGGCTGATTAGGGGTTAATACAT
>NC_069507.1:32941733-33091733 GCF_027579735.1 Bombina bombina | reverse complement strand
ATCGCATACGATCAGGTTGATTGACACCCCCTGCTAGCAGCCGATTGGCTGTGAATGTGCAGGGGCGGCATTGCACAAGCATTTCTAGTGAAACGCTTGTGCAATGATAAATGCCGACAGCGTATGCTGTAGGCATTTATCGATGTGCGGTGGAGATGTTCTGCTATAGTGGAACATGTCCGTCCACACATTGATTATTCGGCCCCCAAGTAAGCTCCAAAAAGGCATTTAGTTGAATCAGCAAATCAGTAGCATCAACTGTATGTTTTAATCAAAGAACAAGAAACGCAACTTTTTACAAGCAGATTTACACTGTTTTAGTATTTGCTTATGAGTGGCGTCTGCACTCCTTGGAGCAGGACCAGGAAGCTGGGAACTAAGTCAAGGAGACCAATGGGCACAGTCATATATGTTCCATGTGAAAAGTCAAGGCTGGTAGAGGTTCCTGTAGGTGTGGTGGGTCAATGCAGAATGGTGCTTGTGGCCCAAAGGCAAGGCATGAAGGCACAGTAGGAGTGAGGGGCAAGTTTCACCATCCATCTTAGTTATACCTCTGTGATCACCTAGTATCTAAACCTCTGAAGACTGCCCCCCCTTTTTCAGTTCTCTTGACAGACTTGCATTTTAGCCAATCAGCGCTGATTCAAAAAAACTCCACGGTAGTGAGCACAATGTTATCTATATGGCACACGTAAACTAGGGCTGTCTAGCTGTGAAAAACTGTCAAAATGCACTAAGATAAGAGGCAGCCTTGAATGGCTTAGACATTAGCATATGAGCCTACCTAGGTTTAGCTTTCAACAAAAAATACCAAGAGAACAAAGCAAATTTGATGATAAAAGTAAATTGCAAAGTTTTTTAAAATTACATGGTCTATATGAATCATGACAGTTTAATTTTGACTAGACTTTCCCTTTAAATAGTTTAGGATAAGGGTCTAGATTTTTCTCTATTTTTAAAGGGAAAGTTAACACAAAAATTGTTATTATTTAAAAAGATAGATAACGCCTTTATTACCCATTCCCCAGCTTTGCACAACCAACATGGTTATATTAACATACTTTATAACCTTTAAACCTCTAAATTTCTGTCTGTTTCTAAGTCCCTAAAGACAGTCCCATGATCACATGGTATTGTATTTTCTTTTCACATCAGGGGAAGCTAGTTCATGTGAGCCATATAGATAATATTGTGCTGACGCCCATGGATTCTAACAAAACAGCACTAATTGGCTTAAATGCAAGTCAATAGATAAAGTCATATGATCAGCGGGCCGTCAGAAGATGCTTACAAAACAAGGTAATCACAGAGGTAAAAAGTGTATTAATATAACCACGTTTTCTGTGCACAACTGGGGAATGTGTAATAAAGAGATAATCTATCTTTTAAAACAATAACAATTTTTAAGTTGACTGTCCCTTTAAGTTTGGTTATTGTTGACAAAAGTTTATCTTATGTGTTATTTATTTAACCATTCATATATTTATTGTGCTTAATTTCTGAATATTGTAATAGCATCAAGAACCAAATCCTCCTTGTTTGAGCAGGGCAAGTATAGGATGCTTATATATTTGGATTTCTCATTGACGGATGTGCATTGCTGGGTAAATGACCTTGGGCAACAAAAAAAACATTTTTAATTTCTGCCTAAATAAAATACAGATAGAAGGATGTTTGTTTTTTTGCAACCATCTTTCATCCATATAGTAGTTAATCAAACCCCAAACAATTTACTGCCGTTAGCAACATTTTCAAAGTAGAAAAAAAAGGCTAAGTCAAGGTAATGATGTAATTAAGTTGTTTTTTTCTTTGTTTATGACTACATAATACCTTTAAATACAGAAACTGTAGGCCACTGATTATTAAATCTGCAACAGACAACCCATCAGCTTCTAATTGCCCCATTTTGGCTGCAGTTTAAAAGTTCCTTTATGAAACTGTCATTTGTGCAACTAAAAAGCAAATTTGGCCAGGATTAGGGTATCCAGAGGACAAAACTGTGGCTTACATTATAAATACTTCCAGATGCAAATTATACAGACAGCTCATAAAATATGATCACGCAGGATTCTCTGTTTATGAGAACAACAATTAGAAACAACGTGAACAAATTAGATTGCAGAAGACATATTGATGGCGTTGCATTATTTTCTAGTCGCGGAGGGAGAAGTACCAAGGGGAATGTTTAAAATCATAGTTACACACCAATGATATTAGGTTTAAAGGTCAACAATTTACAAAATGTGTTAAAATAAATAGTTTTTATACAATTTATACACAATACAAGGATTATTTTATTGCTAAAGCATGATAATCTAAAAGGGACAACATATTGCACATGAAAGAGCACCAGTTAAAATGTTTTTTCTTTTAATCAGAAAAAGGCTAATTAAAAGTTTACATACTACTACTAATACTGTCATATGACTATTAATATAGTATAACACTTGTGCACTTCTGATAGACATTAACGTTTAACTGACACTAGTACAAATGTATCACTTGTGCACTTCTGCTAGACATTAACGTTTAACTCACACTAGTACAGGTGTATCACTTGTGCACTTCTGCTAGACATTAACGTTTAACTCACACTAGTACAGATGTATCACTTGTGCACTTCTGCTAGACATTAACGTTTAACTCACACTAGTACAGGTGTATCACTTGTGCACTTCTGCTAGACATTAACGTTTAACTCACACTAGTACAGATGTATCACTTGTGCACTTCTGCTAGACATTAACGTTTAACTCACACTAGTACAGGTGTATCACTTGTGCACTTCTGCTAGACATTAACGTTTAACTCACACTAGTATAGGTGTATCACTTGTGCACTTCTGCTAGACATGAGGGGCGCGATCCGATATACGGCGTAGTTTTCGGCGCAACCCTAAATCGCCGCTCCCTGACCCCGCCACACCTAAATAAAGTGTTTAACTCCTAAACCGACGCTCCCGGACCCGCCGCCACCTACATTAAATTTATTAACCCCTAATCTGACCCCCCTACACCGCCGCCACCTACATTAAATGTATTACCCTCTAATTTGACCCCCCCTACACCGCTGCAACCTACATTATAGTAACCCTCTAATCTGACCCCCCTACACCGCCGCCACCTATATTAAATATAGTAACCCTCTAATCTGACCCCCCTACACCGCCGCCACCTACATTAAATATAGTAACCCTCTAATCTGACCCCCCTACACCGCCGCCACCTACATTAAATGTATTACCCCCTAAACCTAAGTCTAACCCTAACACCCACCTAATTTAATTATTATTTAAATAAATTTAAATAATATTACTATTTTTAACTCAATTATTCCTATTTAAAACTAAATACTTACCTATAAAATAAACCCTAAGATAGCTACTATATAATTAATAATTACATAGTAGCTATTTTAGGGTTTATATTTATCTTACAGGCAACTTTGTATTTATTTTAACTAGGTACAATAGCTATTATTTTATTTATTTATTTATTATTTATTTATAAAATATTTTACCAGGAAGGATACATTGAGATTTCTCTCGCTTTCAAGTATGTCCTGGGACCACAAAACATTGCATTGATACAATAGTGTACAATAAAATACAAAAACAATAATAATACACAATATATGCAAACATTTAAAATAGAACTGGTAGGAAATATTTAATCAACCATGACAGGCACATTCTGTTTTAGAGAGGGATCTCTTAAATGATATTAGGCTTGGAGAAGTTTTTAAAGTGTGAGGGAGGTCAATCCGATTGGCTGATTGGATCAGCCAATAGAATGTGAGGTCAATTCTTTTGGCTGATCCAATCAGCAAATCGGATTGAACTTCAATCCGATTGGCTGATTAAATCAACCAATCAGATTTTTCCTGCCTTAATTCCGATTGGCTGATAGAATCCTATCAGCCAATCGGAATTTGAGGGACGCCATCTTGGATGACGTCATTTAAAGGACCAGCAATTTGTCGGGTAGTCGTCGGCCTAGAAGGATGTTCCGCGCCGGAGGTCTTCAAGATGGAGCCGTTCCTTGTCTGATGGATGAAGATAGAAGATGCCGCTTGGATGAAGATGTCTGCCGGTCTGGATGTCCTCTTCTGCCTGGATAGGATGAAGACTTCTGCCGGTCCGGATGTCCTCTTCTGCCCGGATAGGATGAAGACTTCTGTCGGTCCGGATGTCCTCTTCTGCCCCATCGGATGACCACTGGGTAATCTTCAATGGGGTAGTGTTAGGTTCTTTTAAGGGGGGATCGGGTGGGTTTTAGAATAGGGGTGTGTGGGTGGTGGGTTGTAATGTTGGGGGGATTGTTCTTTTTTTTACAGGTAAAAGATCTGATTAATTTGGGGCAATGCCCCGCAAAAGGCCCTTTTAAGGGCTATATGTAATTTAGTATAGGGTAGCGCATTTTATTATTTTGGGGGACTTTTTTATTTTATTAGGGGGCTTAGATTAGGTGTAATTAAATTAAACTTCTTGTAATATTTTTTATTTTTTGTAATTTAGTGTTTGTTTTTTGTAATATAGTTTATTTTATTTAATTGTATTTTATTTTAGATAATTGTAGTTAATTTATTTAATTAATTTATTGATAGTGTAGTGTTAGGTGTATTTGTAACTTAGGTTAGGATTTATTTTACAGGTAATTTTGTAATTATTTTAACTAGGTAGCTATTAAATAGTTATTAACTATTTAATAGCTATTGTACCTAGTTAAAATAAATACAAATATACCAGGAAAATAAATATAAATCCTAAAATAGCTACAATGTAATTATTAATTATATTGTAGCTATCTTAGGGTTTATTTTAAAGGTAAGTATTTAGTTTTAAATAGGAATAATTTAGGTAATAATATTAATATTATTAATATTTATTTAAATAATAATTAAGTTAGAAGGTGTTAGGGTTAGACTTAGGTTTAGGGGTAATACATTTAATGTAGGTGACGGCAGTGTAGGGGGGTCAGATTAGAGGTTAATATATTTAATGTAGGTTGCGGCGGTGTATGGGGGTCAGATTAGGGGTTAATAAATTTAATGTAGGTGGCGCCGGGGTCCGGGAGTGGCGGTTAGGGGTTAAACACTTTATTTAGGTGCGGCGGGGTCCGGGAGCAGCAGTTTAGGGGTTAATACATATAATGTAGGTGACGGTGGGCTCCGGGAGCGGCGGTTTAGGGGTTAATACACTTTATTAGGTATTGCGGTGGGGGATTGCGGTTGACAGGTAGATAGATATTACCCATGCGTTAGGTGTTAGTTTTTTTTTTTGCAGGCATTTTAAGGAGTTACGGTGCTCCAATACTCAGCGTAAGGCCTGCTATGGCTGCATTTTATGGTGAGGTGAAAATGGAGTAAGTTTTATCATTTTTGCCACGTAAGGCCTTTCGTTGGATATTGGATACCAAATTGCGTGGGTTTTATATGTTAGTCTATGGGGGAAAAAACTATGTCCGACGTGTGAAATATACGTGCCGCATTTATATGCGGCGCTGTGTATAGGATACCAAACCCGCGCAAAAACCGGCGTCGCTGGCTTTTGCGGACGACGCTGCATATCGGATGGGGCCCAAGCTTTTTACTGACACTAGTACAGGTGTATCACTTGTGTACTTCTGCTAGACATGAGTATTTAACTGACACTAGTACAGGTGTATCACTTGTGCACTTCTGCTAGACATTAACGTTTAAGTCACACGAGTACAGGTGTATCACTTGTGCACTTCTGCTAGACATTACCATTTAACTGACACTAGTACAGGTGTATCACTTGTGCACTTCTGCTAAACATTACCATTTAACTGACACTAGTACGGGTGTATCACTTGTGCACTTCTGCTAGACATAAGCATTTAACTGACACTAGTACAGGTGTATCACTTGTGCACTTCTGCTAGACATGAGCATTTAACTGACACTAGTACGGGTGTATCACTTGTGCACTTCTGCTAGACATAAGCATTTAACTGACACTAGTACAGGTGTATCACTTGTGCACTTCTGCTAGACATGAGCATTTAACTGACACTAGTACAGGTGTATCACTTGTGCACTTCTACTAGACATGAGCATTTAACTGACACTAGTACAGGTGTATCACTTGTGCACTTCTGCTAGACATGAGCTTTTTACTGACACTAGTACAGGTGTATCACTTGTGCACTTCTACTAGACATGAGCATTTAACTGACACTAGTACAGGTGTATCACTTGTGTACATCTGCTAGACATGAGCATTTAATTGAAACTAGTACAGGTGTATCACTTGTGCACTTCTGCTACACATGAACGTTTAATTGACACTAGTAAAGGTGTATCACTTGTGCACTTCAGCTAGACATGAGTATTTAACTGACACTAGTACAGATGTATCACTTGTGCACTTCTGTTAGACATGAGTATTTAACTGACACTAGTACCGGTTTATCACTTGTGCACTTCTGCTAGAAATAAGTATTTAACTGACACTAGTACAGGTGTATTAGTTGTGCTCTTCAGCTAGATATAAGCATTTAACTGACACTAGTACAGGTGTATCACTTGTGCACTTCAGATAGACATAAGCATTTAACTGACACTAGTACAGGTGTATCACTTGTGCACTTCAGCTAGACATAAGCATTTAACTGACACTAGTACAGGTGTATCACTTGTGCACTTCTGCTAGACATGAGCATTTAACTGACACTAGTACAGGTGTATCACTTGTGCACTTCTGCTAGGCATGAGCATTTAACTGACACTAGTACAGAAGTATTATTAGTGCACTTCTGCTAGACATGAGCATTTAACTAACACTAGTACAGGTGTATCACTTGTGCACTTCTGCTAGGCATGAGCATTTAACTGACACTAGTACAGATGTATAACGTGCACTTCTGCTACACATGAACGTTTAATTGACACTAGTACAGGTGTATCACTTGTGCACTTCAGCTAGACATGAGTATTTAACTTACACTAGTACAGGTGTATCACTTGTGCACTTCTGTTAGACATGAGAATTTAACTGACACTAGTACAGGTGTATCACTTGTGCACTTCTGTTAGACATTAGTATTTAACTGACACTAGTACAGGTTTATCACTTGTGCACTTCTGCTAGAAAGAAGTATTTAACTGACACTAGTACAGGTGTATAATTTGTGCACTTCAGCTAGACATAAGCATTTAACTGACACTAGTACAGGTGTATCACTTGTGCACTTCTGCTAGACATGAGCATTTAATTGACACTAGTACAGGTGTATCACTTGTGCACTTCTGCTAGGCATGAGCATTTAACTGTCACTAGTACAGGTGTATCACTTGTGCACTTCTGCTACACATGAACGTTTAATTGACACTAGTAAAGGTGTATCACTTGTGCACTTCAGCTAGACATGAGTATTTAACTTACACTAGTACAGGTGTATCACTTGTGCACTTCTGTTAGACATGAGTATTTAACTGACACTAGTACAGGTTTATCACTTGTGCACTTCTGCTAGACATAAGCATTTAACTGACACTAGTACAGGGGTATCACTTGTGCACTTCTGCTAGACATGAGCATTTAACTGACACTAGTACAGGTGCATCACTTGTGCACTTCAGCTAGACATGAGTATTTAACTTACACTAGTACAGGTGTATCACTTGTGCACTTCTGTTAGACCTGAGTATTTAACTGACACTAGTACAGGTTTATCACTTGTGCACTTCTGCTAGAAATAAGTATTTAACTGACACTAGTATAGGTGTATCACTTGTGCACTTCTGCTAGACATAAGCATTTAACAGACACTAGTACAGGTGTATCACTTGTGCACTTCTGCTAGACATAAGCATTTAACAGACACTAGTACAGGTGTATCACTTGTGCACTTCTGCTAGACATGAGCATTTAACTGACACTAGTACAGGTGTATCACTTGTACACTTCTGCTAGACATGAGTATTTAACTGACACTAGTACAGGTGTATCACTTGTGCACTTCTGCTAGACATGAGCATTTAACTGACATTAGTACAGGTGTATCACTTGTGCACTTCTGTTAGACATGAGTATTTACCTGACACTAGTACAGGTGTATCACTTGTGCACTTCTGCTAGACATGAGTATTTAACTGACACTAGTACAGGTGTGTCACTTGTGCACTTCTGCTATACATGAGCATTTAACTGACACTAGTACAGATGTATCACTTGTTCACTTCTGCTAGACATGAGCATTTAATTGACACTAGTACAGGTGTATCACTTGTACACTTCTGCTAGACATGAGCATTTAACTGTCACTAGTACAGGTGTATCACTTGTGCACTTCTGCTAGACATGAGTATTTAACTGGCACTAGTACAGGTGTATCACTTGTGCACTTCTGCTAGACATTACCATTTAACTGACACTAGTACAGGTGTATCACTTGTGCACTTCTGCTAGACATGAGTATTTAATTGACACTAGTACAGGTGTATCACTTGTGCACTTCTGCTAGACATGAGTATTTAACTGACACTAGTACAGGTGTATCACTTGTGCACTTCTGCTAGACATGAGTATTTAACTGACACTAGTACAGGTGTATCACTTGTGCACTTCTGCTAGACATGAGTATTTAATTGACACTAGTACAGGTGTATCACTTGTGCACTTCTGTTAGACATGAGCATTTAACTAACACTAGTACAGGTGTATCACTTGTGCACTTCTGCTAGACATGAGTATTTAACTGACACTAGTACAGGTGTATCACTTGTGTGCTTCTGCTAGACATGAGTATTTAACTGACACTAGTACAGGTGTATCACTTGTGTGCTTCTGCTAGACATGAGTATTTAACTGACACTAGTACAGGTGTATCACTTGTGCACTTCTGCTAGACATGAGTATTTAACTGACACTAGTACAGGTGTATCACTTGTGCACTTCTGCTAGACATGAGTATTTAACTGACACTAGTACAGGTGTATCACTTGTGCACTTTTGTTAGACATGAGTATTTAACTGACACTAGTACAGGTGTATCACATGTGCACTCCTGCTAGACATGAGTATTTAACTGACACTAGTACAGGTGTATCAGTTGTGCAGTTCTGCTAGACATGAATATTTAACTGAGACTAGTACAGGTGTATCACTTGTGCACTTCTGCTAGACATGAGCATTTAACTGACACTAGTACAGGACATTTAACTGACACTAGTACAGGTGTATCACGTGTATTTCTGCTAGACATGAATATTTAACTGACACTAGTACAGGTGTATCACTTGTGCACTTCTGCTAGACATAAGCATTTAACTGTCACTAGTACAGGTGTATCACTTGTGCACTTCTGCTAGACATGAGCTTTTTACTGACACTTGTACGGGTGTATCACTTGTGTACATCTGCTAGACATGAGCATTTAATTGACACTAGTACTGGTGTATCACTTGTGCACTTCTGCTACACATGAACTTTAAATTGACACTAGTACAGTTCTAACACTTGTGCACTTCAGCTAGACATGAGTATTTAACTGACACTAGTACAGATGTATCACTTGTGCACTTCTGTTAGACATGAGTATTTAACTGACACTAGTACAGGTTTATCACTTGTGCACTTCTGCTAGAAATAAGTATTTAACTGACACTAGTACAGGTGTATCACTTGTTGACTTCAGCTAGACATAAGCATTTAACTGACACTAGTACAGGTGTATCACTTGTGCACTTCTGTTAGACATGAGTATTTAACTGACACTAGTACAGGTGTATCACTTGTGCACTTTTGTTAGACATGAGTATTTAACTGACACTAGTACAGGTGTATCACATGTGCACTCCTGCTAGACATGAGTATTTAACTGAGACTAGTACAGGTGTATCACTTGTGCACTTCTGCTAGACATGAGCATTTAACTGACACTAGTACAGGACATTTAACTGACACTAGTACAGGTGTATCACTTGTGTACTTCTGCTAGACATTATCATTTAACTGACACTAGTACAGGTGTATCACTTGTGCACTTCTGCTAGACATGAGCATTTAACTGACATTAGTACAGGTGTATCACTTGTGCACTTCTGCTAGACATGAGCATTTAACTGACACTAGTACAGGTGTATCACTTGTGTGCTTCTGCTAGACATGAGTATTTAACTGGCACTAGTACAGGTGTATCACTTGTGTGCTTCTGCTAGACATGAGTATTTAACTGACACTAGTACAGGTGTATCACTTGTGCACTTTTGTTAGACATGAGTATTTAACTGACACTAGTACAGGTGTATCACTTGTGCACTCCTGCTAGACATGAGTATTTAACTGACACTAGTACAGGTGTATCAGTTGTGCAGTTCTGCTAGACATGAATATTTAACTGAGACTAGTACAGGTGTATCACTTGTGCACTTCTGCTAGACATGAGCATTTAACTGACACTAGTACAGGACATTTAACTGACACTAGTACAGGTGTATCACGTGTATTTCTGCTAGACATGAATATTTAACTGACACTAGTACAGGTGTATCACTTGTGCACTTCTGCTAGACATGAGCTTTTTACTGACACTAGTACGGGTGTATCACTTGTGTACATCTGCTAGTCATGAGCATTTAATTGACACTAGTACTGGTGTATCACTTGTGCACTTCTGCTACACATGAACTTTAAATTGACACTAGTACAGTTCTAACACTTGTGCACTTCAGCTAGACATGAGTATTTAACTGACACTAGTACAGATGTATCACTTGTGCACTTCTGTTAGACATGAGTATTTAACTGACACTAGTACAGGTTTATCACTTGTGCACTTCTGCTAGAAATAAGTATTTAACTGTCACTAGTACAGGTGTATCACTTGTTGACTTCAGCTAGACATAAGCATTTAACTGACACTAGTACAGGTGTATCACTTGTGCACTTCTGCTAGACATGAGCATTTAACTGACACTAGTACAGGTGTATCACTTGTGCACTTCTGCTAGGCATGAGCATTTAACTGACACTAGTACAGGTGTATCACTTGTGCACTTCAGCTAGACATGAGTATTTAACTGACACTCATACAGGTGTATCACTTGTGCACTTCTGTTAGACATGAGTATTTAACTGACACTAGTACAGGTTTATCACTTGTGCACTTCTGCTAGAAATAAGTTTTTAACTGACACTAGTACAGGTGTATCACTTGTGCACTTCAGCTAGACATAAGCATTTAACTGACACTAGTACAGGTGTATCACTTGTGCACTTCTGCTAGACATGAGCATTTAACTGACACTAGTACAGGTGTATCACTTGTGCACTTCTGCTAGACATGAGCATTTAACTAACACTAGTACAGGTGTATCACTTGTGCACTTCTGCTAGGCATGAGCATTTAACTGACACTAGTACAGGTGTATCACTTGTGCACTTCTGCTACACATGAACGTTTAATTGACACTAGCACAGGTGCATCACTTGTGCACTTCAGCTAGACATGAGTATTTAACTTACACTAGTACAGGTGTATAACTTGTGCACTTCTGTTAGACATGAGAATTTAACTGACACTAGTACAGGTGTATCACTTGTGTACATCTGCTAGACATGAGCATTTAATTGACACTAGTACAGGTGTATCACTTGTGCACTTCTGCTACACATGAACGTTTAATTGACACTAGTACAGGTGTAACACTTGTGCACTTCAGCTAGACATGAGTATTTAATTGACACTAGTACAGGTGTATCACTTGTGCACTTCTGCTACACATGAACGTTTAATTGACACTAGTACAGGTGTAACACTTGTGCACTTCAGCTAGACATGAGTATTTAACTGACACTAGTACAGATGTATCACTTGTGCACTTCTGTTAGACATGAGTATTTAACTGACACAAGTACTGGTTTATCACTTGTGCACTTCTGCTAGACATAAGCATTTAACTGACACTAGTACAGGTGTATCACTTGTGCACTTCTGCTAGACATGAGCATTTAACTGACACTAGTACAGGTGTATCACTTGTGCACTTCTGCTAGGCATGAGCATTTAACTCACACTAGTACAGGTGTATCACTTGTGCACTTCTGCTAGACATGAGCATTTAACTGACACTAGTACAGGTGTATCACTTGTGCACTTCAGCTAGACATAAGCATTTAACTCACACTAGTACAGGTGTATCACTTGTGCACTTCTGTTAGACATAAGTATTTAACTGATACTAGTACAGGTGTATCACTTGTGCACTTCAGCTAGACATAAGCATTTAACTGACACTAGTACAGGTGTATCACTTGTGCACTTCTGCTAGACATGAGCATTTAACTGACACTAGTACAGGTGTATCACTTGTGTGCTTCTGCTAGACATGAGTATTTAACTGACACTAGTACAGGTGTATCACTTGTGCACTTTTGTTAGACATGAGTATTTAACTGACACTAGTACAGGTGTATCACTTGTGCACTTTTGTTAGACATGAGTATTTAACTGACACTAGTACAGGTGTATCAGTTGTGCAGTTCTGCTAGACATGAGCATTTAACTGACACTAGTACAGGACATTTAACTGCCACTAGTACAGGTGTATCACTTGTGCACTTCTGTTAGACATAAGTATTTAACTGCCACTAGTACAGGTGTATCACTTGTGCACTTCAGCTAGACATAAGCATTTAACTGACACTAGTACAGGTGTATCACTTGTGCACTTCTGCTAGACATGAGCATTTAACTGACACTAGTACAGGTGTATCACTTGTGCACTTCTGTTAGACATAAGTATTTAACTGCCACTAGTACAGGTGTATCACTTGTGCACTTCAGCTAGACATAAGCATTTAACTGACACTAGTACAGGTGTATCACTTGTGCACTTCTGCTAGACATGAGCATTTAACTGACACTAGTACAGGTGTATCACTTGTGCACTTCTGTTAGACATAAGTATTTAACTAACACTAGTACAGGTGTATCACTTGTGCACTTCTGCTAGACATGAGCATTTAACTGACACTAGTACAGGTGTATCACTTGTGCACTTCTACTAGGCATGAGCATTTAACTGACACTAGTACAGGTGTATCACTTGTGCACTTCTGCTAGACATGAGCATTTAACTAACACTAGTACAGGTGTATCACTTGTGCACATCTGTTAGGCATGAGCATTTAACTGACACTAGTACAGGTGTATCACTTGTGCACTTCTGCTACACATGAACGTTTAATTGACACTAGTACAGGTGGGTGCATCACTTGTGCACTTCAGCTAGACATGAGTATTTAACTTACACTAGTACAGGTGTATCACTTGTGCACTTCTGCTAGACATGAGTATTTAACTGACACTAGTACAGGTGTATCAGTTGTGCACTTCAGCTAGACATAAGCATTTAACTGACACTAGTACAGGTGTATCACTTGTGCACTTCTGCTAGACATGAGCATTTAACTGACACTAGTATAGGTGTATCACTTGTGCACTTCTGTTAGACATGAGTATTTAACTGACACTAGTACAGGTTTATCACTTGTGTCTTCAGCTAGACATAAGCATTTAACTGACACTAGTACAGGTGTATCAGTTGTGCACTTTAGCTAGACATAAGCATTTAACTGACACTAGTACAGGTGTATCACTTGTGCACTTCTGCTAGACATGAGCATTTAACTGACACTAGTACAGGTGTATCACTTGTGCACTTCTGCTAGACATGAGTATTTAACTGACACTAGTACAGGTGTATCACTTGTGCACTTCTACTAGGCATGAGCATTTAACTGACACTAGTACAGGTGTATCAGTTGTGCACTTCTGCTAGACATGAGCATTTAACTGACACTAGTACAGGTGTATCACTTGTGCACTTCTGCTAGACATGAGTATTTAATTGACACGAGTACAGGGGTATCAGTCGTGTACTTCTGTTAGACATGAGTATTTAACTGAAACTATTACAGGTGTATCATTTGTGCACTTCAGCTAGAAATGAGCATTTAACTGACACTAGTACAGGTGTATCACGTGTGTACTTCTGCTAGACATGAGCTTTTTACTGACACTAGTACAGGTGTATCACTTGTGCACTTCAGCTAGACATAAGCATTTAACTGACACTAGTAAAGGTGTATCACTTGTGCACTTCTGCTAGACATGAGCATTTAACTGTCACTAGTACAGGTGTATCACTTGTGCACTTCTGCTAGACATGAGCATTTAACTGTCACTAGTACAGGTGTATCACTTGTGCACTTCTGCTAGGCATGAGCATTTAACTGACACTAGTACAGAAGTATCATTAGTGCACTTCTGCTAGACATGAGCATTTAACTGACACTAGTACAGGTGTATCACTTGTGCACTTCTGCTAGACATGAGTATTTAACTGACACTAGTACAGGTGTATCACTTGTGCACTTCTGCTAGACATGAGTATTTAATTGACACTAGTACAGGTGTATCATTAGTGCACTTCTGCTAGACATGAGCATTTAACTGACACTAGTACAGGTGTATCACTTGTGCACTTCTGCTACACATGAACTATAATTGACACTAGTACAGGTGGGTGCATCACTTGTGCACTTCAGCTAGACATGAGTATTTAACTTACACTAGTACAGGTGTATCACTTGTGCACTTCTGCTAGACATGAGTATTTAACTGACACTAGTACAGGTGTATCAGTTGTGCACTTCAGCTAGACATAAGCATTTAACTGACACTAGTACAGGTGTATCAGTTGTGCACTTCTGCTAGACATGAGCATTTAACTGATACTAGTACAGGTGTATCACTTGTGCACTTCTGCTAGACATGAGTATTTAACTGACACTAGTACAGGTGTATCAGTTGTGCACTTCTGCTAGACATGAGTATTTAATTGACACTAGTACAGGTGTATCACTTGTGCACTTCTGCTAGACATAAGCATTTAACTGACACTAGTACAGGTGTATCACTTGTGCACTTCTGTTAGACATGAGTATATAATTGATACTAGTACAGCTGTTTTAATGGTTGTGATATCACCAATAAAGAAATAATTCACCTTTAAGAATATTGATGCAGTGGTGCTGTTACTTTCTACATATGGACTGTATTTGTTTGGGTTTTTGCTGATAGCCCATTGTAACGAGCACACAGCCAGGTAAAAAAGCTCAAAAGTGCTGGACTCTATCTGTCTATTTTGTATATATATATATATATATATATATATATATATATATATATACACACACACACAGTATATATATATATATATATATATATATATATACACACACACACTGACACACGGTATATATGTATATACATATATATATATATACACAAACAATATATATATATATATATATATATATATATATATATATACACACACAGTGTGTGTATTGTGTGTATGTATGTATATGTGTGTGTGTGTGTATAAATAAATAAATATATATATAATTATATATATATATAATAAAATAACCCTAATGCCCCCCCTTAGAGCCGACCATGAGTGTGCTATCTAACACTAATAGTGTAGCACACATTAAACTACTGCCCTCAACAAATATATTAAAGGGAAATGAAACCCACAAGTTTTCTTCATTATTCAGATAGAACAATCATATGTAAACTCATTTTCATTTTACTTGTATTATCAAATTTACTTCCTTCTTTTAGTATCCTTCATAGGAGATTCACAGCTCCTGAGTCTACCTAGTCTACCTAGTCTACCTAGTTATGCTTTTCAGCAAAAAAATTCATGATCTATCTGAATCATGAAGGGAAAAAAATGTGGTTTTATGTCTCATTAATATGTACTAGGAGAGCACAAATGTGAGTGCCATCGGTTTTATGCAAGTTCTATTAGTGATCCATACAGCTCAGACTTTTAATCTGTGCCTAATATTGTAAAAACAAACAAAAACTATTCACCATATTTCAATTATGCTCTTTAAAATGTACCAGAAGCATTTTTATGTTGCAGTCATGTTTGGAAAATATCAGAAAAGATGCTTAACCTTACAGTGCAACCACCTGTAAAGGGTAGAAGAAGATGATCCTCTGCCGTCACATGTCAAATGTATCACATAGCGCAGAACCCTCATCCAGCAAATTGTGCCCTTGAACTCAACTTACATATAGCAGGCAGTCATAATAAATAAACCTTTAGAATAGGCTCACCGTCTGTGACAAGCTACACCAGGTGACACATCCTTGTTAGGTCAGATGCCAGAAATTCACAGAAAAACAAGCAGATGAAAATGTATTTGTTTTCCTGATACTCTTTAGAGTAGGAAAATATCATCATGAAAATTAAGAATGATTTTAGATATTATTAATAAAATGAATATTGCCAATATGAAAAGACGAGAGACAGATTTAGCTTTGTGAGCATAAGTCTGACAAGTACAGCGTGTTGTCATGTTTGGTGCTTTGATCTGCTGTTCTGACATGGAACAAATATATTATTGATCATTTTAAGCCTGTGTCACTTTCATTATACATCATATCTTTTCTTATCTTTTATGCAGTCCGTGCAGCACTAAAATACAAAGATTTGTTAAATCTTGTACCTTTGTTTAAATAGTGGATTCTGTAAAAAAATGGCAATGTGAGAATATGAAAGTAAGAAGAGGCATGTTGACATATCACAGAATATAAATGGTAATACAATCAGACTCAGTGTTACCCATAAAGGCCTATATTACAAACAAAAATTAGCTATAATTGTGTTAACATTGCTCACATGCAATCAACAGTGCTCCAGTTATTCTTTATTGCCCACATGGTAATCTGGAGAGCGCTAACATCTGCATGTCGGATATCATGCACTAAATCCCCCACATCATAGAATTCTATGCAGGCACGCAGTAAAATTCACGTCAGTTGTTGCTCGATCACTACGCCGATGGTGTGCTGCTAAGATGAGGGTGCACTAAGTGCGCATGTAGGGGAGCTCTTCATGTAGTTATGTGCTGTACTATTATTAATATTAACGGTTTACTTCGGATCTTTAAAAGTACCATATTTGCAGCTGTGTTTTGGATGGTACTCAAGAGCCACACTCAACTGACCACTTATAATACAAGTGCAATGAGTGCACTAATAATGCTCCCTGAGTTATTAATAAAAAGTACACAGCACACAAAAATAGTTTTGGTGGCATTAAGATGCTTTGGTTAAAATATTTAACCATTCATTTCTTATACTAGGTCTGCATTATTATTGCTTGAAGTTGTACAATAGATAAAGTCTGGCACTCTCTTGCAAGCACACAGCTAGGCTAAAAGCAACACGAAAGAGTTAGTTACAGCATTTGGCCAAATGGTAATAGGCCCAGGGCCACATCAAGGTTCTTCCTCCCTGGGTCCTTAAACTACAGCCACACAATGCAGCCTTCAACCAAACACACTGAGATACAAACACGGGTGACACAGGCAATGACCCCAATTTATCAAAGTCTGGCGGACCTGATCCGACAGTGCGGATCAGGTCCGCCAGACCTCACTGAATACGGCAAGCAATACGCTTGCTGTATTCAGCATTGCACCAGCAGCTCACAAGAGCTGCTGGTGCAACGCCACCCCCTGCAGACTCGCGGCCAATGGGCCACCAGCAGGGGGTGTCACTCAACCCGATCGTACTCGATCGGGTTGATTTCCGGCAAAGTCTGTCTGCCTGCTCTGAGCAGGTGGACAGGTTATGGAGCAGCGGTCTTTGTGACCACTGCTTCATAACTGCTGTTTCTGGAGCTTGATAGATAGGCCCCTATGTGTAATTTCCCTAGACATATACAAAACACAGAAATTAACTGGTACCCAGTCCGGATTGAGAGTGCAGTCCATTTCTGTATTTATATATATATATATATATATATGTGTGTGTATCAGTGTGTTGATTTATACCCATATATACAAATTAATCTCCTTTATGTTTGTAGCCTCAGAGTTTTGTTGTCACATCAACGAAGATTATTAAATAAATGGCACTTGCCCGACCCATATAAACCTGACAGCTGTGGCATTAGAAAGAAATATCATTCAGACATAATGAAGCAACTGACCCTGGGTTCAACAGAATGCAGAAAATGTATGAGACACTGGAACTCTTCCTGGCCGCTTCTGAAAACACTGCCGTGACAACTGGCATTTGTGAGTAATCAGAATTCAACTCTGGTCTAATATGATTATTGAGTGATGCCAGAAATGGCTGTTTACAGACTAGACTGGTCTTTTGCTATAATGTCTTAAATAGTGAAGTTAAAAATGAATTATAAATTCTTCATTTTTTTCCTAAACACAGTTTAGATACTCTGAAAACTAAAAAGATGTTTTTCTTATATAAATTGTATTGCAAGAGCTTAAAAAGAGGGCAAACGTTTTGAAGCGATTTAGAAATAGTGCACACAAATAAAAAGGAAACATTGCAAATCTAATACAAGTTAAATAGTAGAAGTTAAATAAAAAAATTCAGCTTTTTTTGCTTGCTCAGTTCCATAGCTGGGGAAAGAAGTCATGTGACCTAGCACCGATCATCTAAGCTTGTCACAACAAACAGTCATTTTGCAAAACTCTCTTATAAATAGGAACATTGCAGCTAGTTTCTTATACAATATATTCATATCCTGAGCTAGTGATCTTTATTCTCGGGCAAAATCTTGCAAAATTAAAAAAATAATAATCGGCTAGATTACGAGTTGTGGGTTAAGCTGAAAAAGCAGTGTTAACAGGTCCTGATGCTTCTTTTTTACTACCGCTGCTATTACGAGTCTTGCAGGTTTAGGGGCACCGCACACTTCTTTGGCCTTACCACAAAACGACTTACGTAAACTTGTAAACCCTTTTTACTATGGGACTTCCATAGCGCCGGTATTACGAGTCTGTCCTGGGAGGCCAAAAAGTGAGTGGTACACCCTCTACCTCCAAGATCCGTAACGCATTCTAAAGTCAGTAATTATGGGTTTTACACTACAACGCCGTAGCATAAAACTCATAACTAAAGTGCTAAAAAGTACACTAACACTCATAAACTACCTATTAACCCCTAAACCGAGGCCCTCCCGCATTGCAAACACTATAATAAAATTATTAATCCCTAATCTACCGCTCCGGACATCGCCGCCACTATAATTAAGGTAGAAAAAATCCTATTGGCTGATGCAATCAGCCAATAGGATTGAAGTTCAAACCTATTGGCTGATCCAATCAGTCAATAGGATTGAGCTCACATTCTATTGGCTGATTGGAACAGCCAATAGAATGTGAGCTCAATCCTATTGGCTGATTGGATCAGCCAATAGGATTTTTTCTACCTTAATTCCGATTGGCTGATAGAATTCTATCAGCCAATCAGAATCTAAGGGACGCCATCTTGGATGATGTAATTTAAAGGAACCTTCATTCAGTAAGAAGACTCCGAATGAAGAGGATGCTCCGCTTCGGATGTCTTGAAGATGGAGCCGCTCCGCGTCGGATGGATGAAGATAGAAGATGCCGTCTGGATGAAGACTTCTGCCCGTCTGGAGGACCACTTCGCCAGGCTTGGATGAAGACTTCTCCCGGCTTCGTTGAGGACTTCAGCCCGGTTGGATGAAGACTTCTGCCGCTTCCTTGAGTATGGATGTCCGGTCTTCAGAACAGTAAGTCGATCTTCAGGGGGTTAGTGTTGGTTTTTTTTAAGGGTGTATTGGGTGGGTTTTATTTTTAGGTTAGGGCTTTTGGCCGCAAAAGAGCTAACTGCCCTTTTAAGGGCAATGCCCATCCAAATGCCCTTTTCAGGGCAATGGGGAGCTTAGGTTTTTTTAGTTAGGCTTTTATTTGGGGGGTTGGTTGTGTGGGTGGTGGGTTTTACTGTTGGGGGGTTGTTTGTATTTTTTTTTACAGGTAAAAGAGCTGATTACTTTGGGGCAATGCCCCGCAAAAGGCCCTTTTAAGGGCTATTGATAGTTTAGTTTAGGCTAGGTTTTTTTTTATTTTGGGTGTTTTTTTTTAATTTTGATAGGGCTATTAGATTAGGTGTCATTAGTTTAAATATCTTGTAATTTTTTTATTATTTTCTGTAATTTAGTGGTTTTTTTTGTAATTTAGCTAATTGTTTTTAATTCATTTAATTGTATTTAATTTAGGTCATTTATTTAATTGTAGTGTAGTGTTAGGTGTTAGTGTCACTTAGGTTAGGTTTTATTTTACAGGTACTTTTGCATTTATTTTAGCTAGGTAGTTATTAAATAGTTAACTATTTAGTAACTATTCTACCTATTTAAAATAAATACAAACTTGCCTGTAAAATAAAAATAAACCCTAAGATAGATACAATGTAACTATTAGTTATATTGTAGCTAGCTTAGGGTTTATTTTACAGGTAAGTATTTAGTTTTAAATAGGAATTATTAAGGTAATAATATTAATTTTTATTTAGATTTATTGTAATTATATTTAAGTTAGGGGGTGTTAGGGTTAGGGCTAGACTTAGGTTTAGAGGTTAATACATTTAGTATAGTGGCGGCGACATTGGCGGCAGATTAGGGGTTAATAAATATAGGTAGGTGGCAGCAATGTTAGGGATGGCAGATTAGGGGTTAATAATATTTAACTAATGTTTGCGAGGCGGGAGTGCGACGGTTTAGGGGTTAATATGTTTATTATAGTGGCAGCGGTGTCCGGAGTGGCAGATTAGGGGTTAATAAGTATAATGTAGGTGTCAGCAATGTTGGGGGTGGCAGATTAGGGGTTAATAAGTGTAAGATTAGGGGTGTTTAGACTCGGGGTTCATGTTAGGGTGTTAGGTGTAAACATAACTTTTATTTCCCCATAGGAATCAATGGGGCTGAGTTTTACGCTGCTTTTTTGCAGGTGTTAGACTTTTTCTCAGCCGGCTCTCCCCATTGATTCCTATGGGGAAATCGTGCACGAGCACGTACAACCAGCTCAACGCTGACTTAAGCAGCGCTGGTATTGAAGTGTGGTATGGAGCACAATTTTGCTCTATGCTCACTTCTTGCCTTTTAACACTGGGTTTGTAAAAACCCGTAATACCAGCGCTGCGTGTAAGTGAGTGGTGAGAGAAAACTGCTCGTTAGCACCACATACATAGCTCCTAATGCAAAACTCGTAATCTGGCCGAATGTTTTTCTAAACCAAATAAAGTTTAAAAAAATGTATAATAAACAGTTTGACAGTATTATGCATAGAAATGGGTGTTCCAAGGTCATTCCATGGGTATAACTTATATTACAATGGGGAAGGTTCACAGGAATGTTCCAATGATCTAAATAAAATACATCAGCAAAGTCAAACATCTTAATTTAAATGTCTCCCCTCTCATCATTTTCAGAAATTTACATTATTTACTTTGTAATTTTGTCTGCAAATAAATGATCTGAAATGTAACAAATCATAATCCACTTTCAGATTTAGAAAATGCACATAAAATTGTAAGTAAACGTATTGAAAATACTGCTCTCTGCTGCTGGCATTTACATTCTTTTGCAAACCGAGGCTAATCACACCAGGTGAAGTTGGACAGAGGGGGCAGTAGTGGGCTAGGAGTTGATGGATAGGCAGTTGGTATAAAGGTTCCAGAAAGCTGCAGCATAAGCAACAGACAGAGCTTCTATAGTATGACAATCCTGTAAAATGCAAGACGGTTGGAGGCTGTGATTGTGTGAAAATTATACAAATAAGTTGTATTCTGTTCATCTCTGTCTGTTACATGTGTTACTACAGAGACTAATTCTACACTTTACTTTTTTAGCATATAATATGCAATGGCAGCTAGCTGTGTTAAAGGGACATTCTGTTTTTAAAAGTACAAATCTCTATAAGACAATTGCATATTTAAAGGGACAGTGTACTTACATTTTTTTTATTGTTCAAAAAGAAAGATTTTATTGCGCAGTTTTTCATAATCAACACTGTTATATTAATACACTTTTTACCTCACTGCAGAGTCCCCTCTTTTCTTAGTTCTGTTGAGCCTTTAGCCAATAAGTGCTGATTCATATATAACTCTGCTGGAGGGAGCATAATGTTATTTATATGGCACACATTAACACTTATATACACACATATAAATACACCTTTGAGCCCTTTCCAGTCGAATACCTTGAAACATGCAATATAAGTTTTATTCAAATATGCCAATGTATTGTTTTAAATTGTATAAGTTGTTTAAATATTGATATAATATGTGTACTAGATATGTGCAACACTGAATAATTCATTTTGGATGAATCATTCGTAACGAATATTCTGAAAAATTAGTTTTTCAGAATATTTGTGAGCTGCACTATTCAGTATTCGGTTAGTTTAAGATGAACCGAATACTGAATATTCATTACCATCAGTGATGTGCAGTCACTAGAGGCAGGTGAGGCAGTGCTTCACCTCTCATATGGGCAAACATATATATTTTTTTTATTGGCTTTAAAAAAAAAAATTGCATTTTTTTCCCCCCAGCATTTTTTTCCCTCACAGCTATATGTTGTGCAATGGAGAGGCACAATCAGGTCTGCCCACCATTACACAACATGCTGCGCCACCTACTGGATGAAAGTGGTTAAGATCATTGCATGGCCCATTAACTGCTTATTTGAGGCAGTCCTATTTGGGTTGACCCAATCCAGTTAGAGGCATTAGTAAGTGGAGCTTAGGGTTGGGGCTGGAAGTTAAATCATATAAAACAAAACAAAAACGGAAAAAAAACAACTTTCATATAGTTTGTTGCTGTCCTGTGAAGCTGACAGCTTTGATAAAGTGAAAAAGAGAGTTCTGTTCTTCCCCTGTAAGTGCAGTGGAATGTTCCACTGTCAGTTCCTGAATCCTTACAGAGCAGGAAGAGAAGAGATGCAGAGAGCAGTGTTTTAGCCACATTGTATTAAAGTAAGTGCTGCAGCCTTAGATTTTACTGAAAGGATTCTTTTAGTGAAAATTATAATTTAATGAATGTGGTTTAGTGTTTTTTTGTTTTTTTTACTCTTTTACAGCAGTTTAAGGATTGTTTTTGTATTTTGTTTACTCAAAATTTACACCCACTAACTTAGCAGCTTGCCTCTGTACTTCACACTAATTTATAGTCTCACTTAGTCTCTGTAGCTCTGCTGTTTTATTACTTAAAAATGCAGTGGTCCCTCTCCCCCCCCCCCCCTTGTGTGTGTGTCTCTCTCTCTATCTATCCATCTCTATCCTTATGTGTCATTCTCCCCCATGGTCTCTTTCTCTCTCTGTCTCTCTTCCTCCCCCTCTGACTCTCTCATCCCTTATGTGTCTCTCTAACCCTCTGTGTGTGATTGTATCTCTCTCTCTTTCTCTAACCCTCTGTGTGTGATTGTGTCTCTCTCTCTTTCTCTCTTTCTAACCCTCTGTGTGTGATTGTGTCTCTCTCTCTTTCTCTCTTTCTAACCCTCTGTGTGTGATTGTGTCTCTCTCCCTCTAACCCTCTGTGTGTGATTGTGTCTCTCTCTCTCTTTGTTTCTTTCTTTCTCTCTCTCTCTCTAACCCTCTGTGTGTGATTGTGCCTCTCTCTCTCTTTCTCTCTCTCTCTAACCCTCTGTGTGTGATTGTGTCTCTCTCCCTCTAACCCTCTGTGTGTGATTGTGTCTCTCTCTCTCTTTGTTTCTTTCTCTCTCTCTCTCTCTCTCTCTCTAACCCTCTGTGTGTGATTGCGCCTCTCTCTCTCTGTTTCTCTCTCTCTCTCTAACCCTCTGTGTGTGATTGTGTCTCTCTCTCTTTCTCTCTCTCTAACCCTCTGTGTGTGATTGTCTCTCTCTCTCTCTCTCTCTCTCTCTTTATCTCTCTCTTTAACCCCCTGTGTGTGATTGTTTCTCTCTCTTTCTCTCTCTAACCCTCTGTGTGTGATTGTGTCTCTCTCTTTCTCTCTCTAACCCTCTGTGTGTGATTGTCTCTCTCTCTCTCTCTCTCTCTCTCTCTAACCCTCTGTGTGTTATTGTGCCTCTCTCTTTTTCTCTTTCTCTAACCCTCTGTGTGTGATTGTGTCTCTCTTTCTCTCTCTCTCTCTCTCTCTCTAACCCTCTGTGTGTGATTGTGTCTCTCTTTCTCTCTCTAACCCTCTGTGTGTGATTGTGTCTCTCTCTTTCTCTCTCTCTATCCCTCTGTGTGTGATTGTGTCTGTCTCTCTCTAACCCTCTGTGTGTGATTGTGTCTCTCTCTCTCTTTCTCTCTCTCTAACCCTTTGTGTGTGATTGTCTCTCTCTCTCTCTCTCTCTAACCCTCTGTGTATGATTGTGTCTCTCTCTCTCTTTCTCTCTCTCTCCAACCCTCTCTGTGTGATTGTGTCTCTCTTTCTCTCTCTCTAACCCTCTGTGTGTGATTGTGCCTCTCTTTCTCTAACCCTCTGTATGTGATTGTGTCTCTTTCTCTTTCTCTCTAACCCTCTGTGTGTGATTTTGTCTCTCTCTCTTTATTTCTCTCTCTCTAACCCTCTGTGTGTGATTGTGTGTGTGTCTCTCTCTCTCTAACCCTCTGTGTGTGATTGTGTGTCTCTCTTTCTCTCTAACCCTCTGTGTGTGATTGTCTCTCTTTCTCTCTCTCTCTCTCTCTCTCTCTCTCTCTCTCTCTCTCTCTCTAACCCTCTGTGTGTGATTTTGTCTCTCTCTCTTTATTTCTCTCTCTCTAACCCTCTGTGTGTGATTGTGTGTGTGTCTCTCTCTCTCTAACCCTCTGTGTGTGATTGTGTCTCTCTTTCTCTCTCTCTAACCCTCTGTGTGTGATTGTCTCTCTCTCTCTAACCCTCTGTGTGTGATTGTGTCTCTCTCTCTCTTTTTCTCTCTCTAACCCTCTGTGTGTGATTGTGTCTCTCTCTCTTTCTCTCTAACCCTCTGTGTCTCTCTCCCCCGTCTCTCTCTCCCTCTCCCCCCAAGTGCTTTTCTGTGTTTCTGTCTACCTTTTATTTATTTAATTAATGAATTGGTAGTGCCATCTGATGGTGTGGCTTTATTTAAAGGGGTGGGGTCAAGCGCCCCACCATCTTTAAATTTCACCAACCGCCACTGGATCAAGACATTTTTATATTTACTGAATAATGAAAGAATCTATAAGCATAATTTGCAGCATTAAAGTTTTAAACATATTTTAATGGGCATGGATTTCTAGATCTCATAATCAGAGCAAGCATTGTGTTATCTGGCAAGAGTTTACAATCCTTTAGACTAAAATCAGATGTTTACTAAGTTGACCAGTTTTCCAAGACACCATTTAAAGGGACATGAAACCCATATGTTTTCTTTCATGATATAGAAAGAACATGCAATTTTAAATAACTTTCCAATTTACATCTAATATCTAATTTTCTTCATTCTTTTGATATCCTTTGTTGAAAATCATATCTAAATATGCTCAGTAGCTGCTGATTGGTTGATGCACATAGATACCTCATGTGATTGGCTCACCCATGTGCATTGCTATTTCTTCAACAAAGGATATCTAAAGAATGAAGGCGTATCCTCTGCCTAACCAGCCTCGGACGTCACAGCACGTCACTGATTACCATTTAATCACTTAAAAAATAAAATTGACACCATTAGAAAATATATCTGCACCTCACATCCTTCAAACCCAGCAATCCTACCCACCCTTCTATTAACAAAAATCTATGCTACTTCCCTCCTGTAACAGAGGAAGAAGTCTCTGTACTCCTATCCTTGACTCATCTCACAACCTGCCCACTTGACCCTATTCCTTCACAACTTCTTCCCTCTTTCTCTGCTTCACTAACCCCTACCCTATCTCTTCTCTTTAACCAATCTCTTATCGCTGGCACATTTCCGGATACATTCAAGCATGCGTCAATCATACCAATCCTAATAAAGCCCTCGCTTGACTCCTCCATGCCTTCTAACTATCTACCGGTCTTCTTACTTCCCTTTGCTTCAAAATGATTGTAACAACTGATCTATAATCAGCTAACTCAATTTCTCACAAGTAACTCCTTACTTGATCCGCTACAATCTGTTTTCCACCCTAAACACTCAACAGAAACTGCTCTTGCTAAAGTAACAAATGACCTGTTATCAGCTAATGCAAAAGGCCACTATTCCTTACTAATTCTTCTTGACCTATCTGCTGCTTTTGGCACAGTCGACCATCTTCTCCTCCTAAAAATACTATATTCATTTGGCATCCGATACACAGCCCTCTACTGGTTTGCCTCATATATCTCAAGCCGCTCATTTTCAGTTTCCTTTAACAACATATCTTGCAATCCTATGCCTCTCAGTTGGAGTACCGCAAGACTCTGTCTTGGGCTCCTTGCTTTTCTCTCTCTATACATCCTCCCTTGGAAAATGTATAGCCTCCTTTGGATTCCAGTACCACTTATATGCTGATGATACCCAACTCTATTTTTCCTCTCCTGATATCTCTCCCTCTTTACTCAACCAGATTTCCAACTGCCTCTCAGCAATTTACTCTTGGATGTCTTCACACTGCCTCCAACTCAATCTGTCCAAAACTGAGCTGCTTCTTATCCCCCCTCTTTGAGACATCCGACACCTGACATTTCTCTGACGGTTGGAGACTCTATTCTCAACACCTCACCCCAGGTCCTCTGTCTTGGGGTCACACTAGAGTCAGAGCTCACATTCAACCCACATATACAAGCACTTACCAAATCCTGCTGTTCACACCTACACAACATTTCCAGAATTCGTCCCTTCCTTACTCAAAAAACTACAAAAATACTTATTCATTCCCTCATTTTGTCAAGCATTGATTATTGCAATCTATTCTTAAATGGCCTTCCAAAACTCCACCTCTTCTCCCTCCAATCTATTATGAATGCTTCTGCTAGACTCATTCACCTAAGTCGCTGATCTACATCAGCTGCTCCGCTCTGTCAGTCTCTACACTGGCTCCCCATACACTCCAGAATACATTTTAAAGTATTAACCCTAACTTACAAAGCACTAAACAGTCTAGCTCCCAACTATATTTCTTCTCTCATCATGAAATATTCCCCATCCTGTCCTCTTCGATCAACCTCTGACCTACGTCTCTCCACTCCTGTTATCTCTATGTCCCACTCCCGCCTCCAAAACATTGCACGTGCTGCTCCTGTCCTCTGGAACTCTCTACCCTGCTCCATAAGACTGTCTCCAACCTTGCATAGCTTCAGATGCTCCTTGAAAACCCACCTATTCAGAGAGGCTACCATTTCTCCTCCATCCCTCATCCGAACCAAACTAATACATGAAATGCCTGACTCACTGCCGCTAATTCTTTTATTAGTGTGGCCCTAGATTTTTTGAAGAAGGCCGGATTAATGCAGCCTCCCATTTGTGCTAAAGGAGAAGGATCTGCCACACTACTGCTCCTACTAGCACAACTCTGGACTCTATGAAGAAGAAGAAGCGTAAGTATTAGACCTAATTTAATTAGTCATTTTGTTAGTATATGTTAATTATTCTTTAAATTAGTGCATTCATTAGGATATTTGTTACAGTGAAACCAAAAACACATCTCTATTTGTGTAGAGTCTTATTGCCCATATAGCAATGGGTCAATGCAATAGAGTAGTGTTAACCTGGAGTCTGCACTACCCCTTTTAACTGGAATTAGATAACCTACAATTTGAAGAAATAAATTACTTTTTTGTGTCAAATAATAAAAACAGTATTGATATTTATATACGCAGTGAGCATTACCAAGAACATAATATTACACTTAAAGTTCTTTTCCTGTGCTAGAATAAGTGGAAAATTGAACTTTTAACAGGTACAAGTTGAAGAACTCAAGGAACAATAAATGATTTTTGTGCTGAATACATTTGAAAACCAGTAGACAACTGGTTTATTACAGGCTGATGAATGAATTGGAATGAGATCCAAAATCCATTGAAAGTATAGGTAGTAAGCAACGCTAAACATTCTCTGGTTATTCTTTTTAACCATTCACTTGTAATACTCATTTTTTTTAATTATGGAGTTAAATTCTTTATTGTTGACCATTTCACTTTAACAAATAGATACAGATCTCTTATCAAAATACACAATCTAAGCATCATACCTTTTAGGGTAAACATAAAATGCTATTATGAGAATGGCACTGTCTGTAAATAAATTATTTGATCACATTCACCGTCTCCTAAACTCTCAAATAAGATCAGAACATTTTAACCAGTAATTTTACATTACTAAGATTTTTATCGCTTAGAAATATATTTTGTACAGTCACATATTGTCCCTTTGGCACAATTTATATTACCAGGTCTGTAATAGCTGGGGGTTTAGTCTGACACCTGGCTTTTAATTTAGTTTGAGAAACCTTAAACATAAGAACACGGTGACGCAAAAATACATTAACACATGGTGTCATGACACTAAACAATCTGTAATTAAGTGGCTGGATTGGAAACAAAAGTGTCAGACATCACACAGATGGTGCAGGAAACAAACAAAATGCAAGTGCCGGATTGCTTAACCACGTTGTGTCGTTGTGTTCAGCTAAAATGTCTAAGAAGTCAATATACTGAATGCTTTAAGTTAAACATGTATAATTTTCCTAGCATCAGTGGAAATTCATGTTTTTTGTAAATAAAATAATAATTTTTTAAATCTCTAATTTTTTTTGGGCATTGCAAGGGCTAGATGCTTACTTACTTGACAATGTGCGGGCGTGCAGGATCCCAATTAAGGGGAACTAATTTCCCATGATCGCTGGTAGTGGGTAGCATTGCGATGCCAGCATTTATCATTGCACAAGTGGCTGCTCATGCAATACTGACCCCAGCTCTCACATGGCCAATCACGCAAGAGCATGGACTGTCAATCTTCCACCTCAGAGCTGGCAGAGATGGTTAAGAAGCTGGTAATAACTATGGGCTGCAGGCTCACTCATGCAAGGATCCACCCCACAGGTCCTCCAAAGCTTTATCCACTGCTTAATAAACAATTGGAAAATGACCTAATTTGATTTGGAAAAACCTGCAAACCTCATTATACCAGAAGCAAACAGACAGGGACTGTGTATTGGAGGTGACAAGTGGCCATCCTTCTAGCCTGAAGAAAGCACAGCCATGCTCACAATTCAAGAGAGTGGTGAGGAACAATTACGACAGTTGGATGAAAGAGCAACAGTTGTCAGAGAGGTACACAAAGGAAACATCTACAGAAGGCATTTGATAATTCTATTATTATGAAACCAGGCATTAATTGAGAAACCTACAGGCAGAAATAAATTAGTTCAATTTTTTTATACTGAATTTACTCATATAATACTTTAATAAATTAGAAGCACCTATAGTAGGCTATATGTTAGAAAAATCCAAGATAACCTTCATACCAGAATGACTAACCACCGGTCTGTAATCCGGACTGCTATTAATTAGTGCTAGATTACGAGTGCCCTCCTAACTGTAGCGCATGAACTCTGATACGCCATTGGCGCATGTGCAGTTGCACTGATGGGAAACTGTGGGGTTTCAGGATTGAGGCAGAGCTGTGTTTTTCAGTGATGGTAGCAAGCACATAAATGGGGGTAAGTGATTGCCTTTTTCACAGTGATTGTCTATGGTTCTCAAATGCACCTTTGAAGCTGTGTACTTAAGTGTGTGCTGGGTCTCCAGTGAGTATATATAAATAAATATATATATATATATTTAAACACATATATAAAATTATATATACACACATGCTCACTGATACAGGGAGTGCAGAATTATTAGGCAAATGAGTATTTTGACCACATCATCCTCTTTATGCATGTTGTCTTACTCCAAGCTGTATAGGCTCGAAAGCCTACTACCAATTAAGCATATTAGGTGATGTGCATCTCTGTAATGAGAAGGGTTGTGGTCTAATGACATCAACACCCTATATCAGGTGTGCATAATTATTAGGCAACTTCCTTTCCTTTGGCAAAATGGGTCAAAAGAAGGACTTGACAGGCTCAGAAAAGTCAAAAATAGTGAGATATCTTGCAGAGGGATGCAGCACTCTTAAAATTGCAAAGCTTCTGAAGCGTGATCATCGAACAATCAAGCGTTTCATTCAAAATAGTCAACAGGGTCGCAAGAAGCGTGTGGAAAAACCAAGGTGCAAAATAACTGCCCATGAACTGAGAAAAGTCAAGCGTGCAGCTGCCAAGATGCCACTTGCCACCAGTTTGGCCATATTTCAGAGCTGCAACATCACTGGAGTGCCCAAAAGCACAAGGTGTGCAATACTCAGAGACATGGCCAAGGTAAGAAAGGCTGAAAGACGACCACCACTGAATAAGACACACAAGCTGAAACGTCAAGACTGGGCCAAGAAATATCTCAAGACTGATTTTTCTAAGGTTTTATGGACTGATGAAAGGAGAGTGAGTCTTGATGGGCCAGATGGATGGGCCCGTGGCTGGATTGGTAAAGGGCAGAGAGCTCCAGTCCGACTCAGACGCCAGCAAGGTGGAGGTGGAGTACTGGTTTGGGCTGGTATCATCAAAGATGAGCTTGTGGGGCCTTTTCGGGTTGAGGATGGAGTCAAGCTCAACTCCCAGTCCTACTGCCAGTTTCTGGAAGACACCTTCTTCAAGCAGTGGTACAGGAAGAAGGCTGCATCCTTCAAGAAAAACATGATTTTCATGCAGGACAATGCTCCATCACACGCGTTCAAGTACTCCACAGCGTGGCTGGCAAGAAAGGGTATAAAAGAAGAAAATCTAATGACATGGCCTCCTTGTTCACCTGATCTGAACCCCATTGAGAACCTGTGGTCCATCATCAAATGTGAGATTTACAAGGAGGGAAAACAGTACACCTCTCTGAACAGTGTCTGGGAGGCTGTGGTTGCTGCTGCAAGCAATGTTGATGGTGAACAGATGAAAACACTGACAGAATCCATGGATGGCAGGCTTTTGAGTGTCCTTGCAAATAAAGGTGGCTATATTGGTCACTGATTTGTTTTTGTTTTGTTTTTGAATGTCAGAAATGTATATTTGTGAATGTTGAGATGTTATATTAGTTTCACTGGTAAAAATAAATAATTGAAATGGGTATATATTTGTTTTTTGTTAAGTTGCCTAATAATTATGCACAGTAATAGTCACCTGCACACACAGATATCCCCCTAAAATAGCTATAACTAAAAACAAACTAAAAACTACTTCCAAAACTATTCAGCTTTGATATTAATGAGTTTTTTGGGTTCATTGAGAACATGGTTGTTGTTCAATAATAAAATTAATCCTCAAAAATACAACTTGCCTAATAATTCTGCACTCCCTGTAATTCTCTTTATAAGATTGATGACTATGTATGATGAAAAAACTGGGGAATATCTATAAACTAATACTGAACATGTTGTGTGCACTGCATAATGTGATACACCAATGAGTATGCTGCACAGTATAAAGATGTTTCTGTACACTGATGACACTGATATCATATGGTAGTCACATAAACCTTTTATTATAATATGGTTGACACATGACTCTCTAGATATCACATTGTTGTCACAGACATGACCCTCTGGATAGCGCATTGTTTTTACGTGACCTTTTAGATGTCACATTTGTATCAGCTCAAATTTGATGAGTTTACTGTTCCTTTTAATAGCATTTTAGAGAAATAATTAAATTAAAATTATAAAGTTACAACATATTATGTGAAAAAATAAAGTCCTTTCTCCCTTTCCCCCCTAGCTGCAAATTCCCTTTCCTGAATTCCCTATCGCAATCTTTCCAGGCGAAACCGCCGTATGTGGTATAACATTCGGCTATTAAATGGATATACCTCAGTACCCCTCTCACTTTATCAGCATTAGCCGTTATAAAACATTCCTCATAGATTACTATTCCCTTCACCCATTCTGGAAAGGTTTGCCTTGCCTTCCTCCCCTTCCCTTCATCTCCCCTAGACTTAAGTGCAAGCGCATCCCTCGTCATCTCGAAAACATCCACAAATCTGCTGCACTTTCCTAACCATCTTTGCTTTCAAATGCGTTGCAAGGGGTAAAAGTTTGGTCCCCACCACTTCGTCATCCAAATTCACCTCATTATCGCTGCTATCTACACACTCTGTTTTTTCCCTCCCTGTCCCCTTTTTTCCCTGTTTTGCATATATCCTTCTCACAATTTTTTATATTTTTCTATGCCCATTACCCTTACGTTCATCAGACTCAGAATTAAATTTGCTGGAACTCTCAGATGACTCAGATTCACTACTCATACAGTTATACATTTTCTTACCGTGTTTCGTCTGCTGCTTAGGGAATTCACTCTGTCCTTCGTTGCTCCCAGTTGCTGGACCTTGCCATGCCGTATCCTTTACGCCTTCCTCTTTCTCCTCCATTCCTTTATGTGTTGCCAGTTCTCTATCCTCTTTCTGAAATATATCAACATTCACATTATTCCCATCACCCTCTTTATGCCTGCTTTGGCCCCTAGATCTCTGACCAACCTTGTGCTACTGTAATCCTTCTTGCTTGCAACCAAGGATTCTCCTCTCCCCAGTATCTACCATTACATATGTGTTGCCCTCTACATCCCTGTAATGTCCTGGGGGATTCTGCCCCAAACTCTTCCTGCCTCACTCTTTTTCTGGGCCGCTCCCCTACTGACTCCCTGCCATAAACCTCCATATAACCCGGAGGCCCCCCTTCTTTCCCCTATTATCTCCCTCCTCTTATCCTGTTTACATGGCTTGGACCGCCGTGTGCACAACCTGGTCCCATTTCCTCCATTCGTTCCCCCCCTGCATGCACCGTCTCCCCCTTTTCTTTGCTTATCTGCTCACAAGGTGCTTTCCCTACCAGCCCTTTCTTATTTCTTTTTTTCCTGCTGAGGGCCCTTCCACTTTTGAGGCCCATTGCTACCGGACCATATTTGGGCCACTCCCTTCTACTACCCAATGCATCCGGCGGGTATGCTGCACTTTCCCCCCGCTCCTTCACACCTTCCCCGATCGATGTGCCGGGCCTACTAAGGACGCATCTGTATGCATATGCGTGGTGACATCATCTGTCCGACCACGCCCCAGCAACGTGTGCACGCACGTAATGTTCCTGCATATGGGGGAGGGTTGGGGGAAGTGCTGCTGCTCCTGCTCTGACTAACGTGGCACTCTGCCATCTGTGGGGAGAACTCTGCTCGATGCCCCATCCCGCTACTGGCACGATGCCTGCTGTGCCCTATGGCTGGAATGCTGCCCCTTTGTATAGGCCCTGTGCGCACCGGAGCTCGGCCCTCCCGCCCTTCCAAAATACTGGCTGCTCCCAGTGAAGCCTGCCTTAACCGCTCCATAGGACCCCCCTCCTAGGAGCAATTCCTATCTCCCTGCCCCAGGGGAATTCCAGGGCTATTAGACCCCTCTGAGTCTGAAAATAATGGCAGCTCCTCCATACTCACGTAGCACTCTCCTGTCGTGGCCCCCACATCCTCACTGACCACCCTATTAATACTTACGTCTCCTTTTCCTACGCTTGCTCTCCCAGGGTTTGTTACCGATTGGAATCCCACTGGAACCTCAAATTTCTGCTTCTGATTCTCCTTCTGTTTCTTCTCCATCAGCTTCAGCCTCTTCTTTGCCCGCATCGCCCTTGTCCTCCAGAGTCTTTCGTCGCCGGTGAGGAATCGCCTGGGGATCTTCCTGCTTCTTGTAGACATCTTCACGCTCCTTCTCTGAAACAAAAAAGGTTAGTAATAATTCCACATCCTGCTGCCCTACCTATATATACCCTTTCCACACCCCTTCTTATCTGCTATCCCTTCAATCCCTCCTCTTACTCCTATCTCTTACCTCCCTATTCTTTTCTAACTCCTAACCCCCCTCCCCCTTCTTTATTCCCCCTCACCCTTCCAGCTAGGATCCCAGCCCTAGTCATATTCATTCCCTCTGCTCTTTATTCCAGGGACATAACAAATAATCTGTTTATGTATGATGAGTTATATCAGCAGTTAAGCGCTGCATTACAAAAACCTGCACACAAAATAAAAAGCATTTAAAACTACAATTTTATTCATATGTTAGAGAAGTCCAGGAATACATCCCTTGAATTTCCTAGTGGAATGTTTCTGGTCTATTTGTGTTTGTTCTGTAAAACCACAGGGTGCTCTAAAGCGACATATGAGACTAACTTTGGCACTGCCCTATACACAAACAATCTCAGCATAGGAGCAGCATGCACCCTGGTTTCTTGTTCCTCTGGGGGTAAAATGTGAGACTTAGAGCTCAATTTATCAATCCATGGTGGACAGGGGCATACATATATGTCGGCCCAAGCTTTCTTCTGGCAGGCAGCAATTTGATGCCCGCATTTAACACTGCACACAAGCACTCCTTTGCACTTGTGTGCAAACCCGCCCACTGCCTGTGAACAGCCAATCATGCAGGGCAGGAGTTGTCAATCTCCCTGGTCGGAAGAGACTGGGGAGATTCAAATTCTCCACCTAAGATGTAGAGAACAGGGTAGGGAAGCAGCAGTCTAATGATCGCTGCTTGATAACTCATGACTGCAGGTTCCCTTGTTTGAACCTGCAGTCTAAGTGGAGAAAAGGACTTGATAAATCTAGCCCTTATTGTAGCATTGCCCTATAAACAGACAATCTCAGGAAAACAGCAGTATACTCTCCCACTCTTGTCCCTCTTTGGGGTGGGAGATGACATGTGTGACTCACTGTAGCATTGCCATATACACAATATATACAGATAATCTCAGGATAGCTTCACTATACATTCATGGGGGTCTATTTATCATTGTGCGGATGGACATGATCCACTATAGCGAACCATGTCCGCGCACATCGATAAATGTCGACAGCAAATACTGTCAGAATTTATCATTGCACCTGCAGTTCTTGTGAACTGCTGGTGCAACGCCGCCCACTGCAGATTCCCGGCCAATCATCCGCTAGCAGGGGGTTTCAATCAACCCGATCCTATTGGATTGGGTTGATTTTCGGCGATGTCTGTCCGCCGCCTCAGAGTAGGCGGACAGGTTATGGAGCAGCGGTCCAGAAACACGGGGCATCAAGCTCCGTTCAGAGCTTAATAAATAGACCCCATGGTCTCCAGTCCCTCTGGCAGAAAGTGACATTTGAGACTACTGTGCCATTGCCCTACACAAAGAGCATCTCATGATAACTGCAGTAAGCACTTCTGCACCTCTGGGAAAAGTGACGTGAAACAATCTCAGGTTAACTGCAACATGCAGTTTGGGTCTCTGATGCCTCTGGAGGAAGGAGAAAAGCAAAATGTGATGTTAACTACAGATAAAGCAGGCAATGTAAATAATGAACTTGTGATCTCAGGATATTTTATTATAAAATCTTATAGGAGATTTAAAATCCTCTTATCAAATGCATTGCTGAAAGTCACTGCATGCCAAGAAAATGTTTGCTGAGAGATGAACCTTTTTCATTTATGTGCTTCATTTATTTTTAGTTTTGCTGACTTAAGTTGTTTTTATACCTTAGCGGCATTGAGGTAACCCTACCAAGTTACCATAGCAACCCAGGCTGGTGAATAGCTCTGTCCACTTTTACTTTAAAAAAAAACAAACCAAAAAAGCAAATTGCATTTTCAGTGCGCACAGAAAGATCTCAAATAGTCTATAAGGATATAAAATATAACAAAGCAACAACTGTATAGAGGAAACAAATATTAATTTGGTTGATTCATGGGAACATGTATTTTTGTTATTTTTTATTTCTCTTGTTTACTATAAAATGCATTTTGAGATAGTTGGGAGCATTAAGAAAGTGGCTCAAGTGACTGTATTGTGCTTTGCACAGAGGAGGGGAATTGTATCTACTGCAGGGCTAGGAGCTACACCTCTCTAAATCCTCTGCCATGTGTATTTATTATAATCATTCTTCCTTTAAAAAGAAAACGACATCATTTGCTAATATACAGTATTTGTAGATTATTTCATTACTAAACAAGACTTTATATCTTTAAAAAAAATATTCAAATTCACTTTGTATAGAGAGGCTATGTCTATGCCTTTGTACCATATCTACCACGGTATATGTGATTACAACAAACCTTATCTGTAACTACTTTCTGAGAGAGGGCAAGGACAAATAGGGGTGTAACAGTGAACCTATTATCTCATTAAAGGGACAGTGTACACCAATTTCCATATAACTGTATGTAACAGACACTACTATAAAAAGAATATGCACAGAAACACATCTAAAAGTCCAGTAAAAAACTTTAAAGAAATTACTTAGAAGCTCCCATTTTTGCACTTTTGATGAGGTTTGGGTGGGACACCCAGTGAAAGGGGTTGAGAAAACAAGAAGAGCAGACCCCCACCCTTCCCTGCATATTAAAAGACAGATAACATAAACGGGAGCCAGTAGGAGTCTGTAAACGCATGTATACATCTGGCACTGTGGGGCTTGGTTAGGAGTCTGAAAATCAGCACAACCCGCTAATTAACAAGTGTTGTGGTACAGCTTTAAAAAATGGCAATTCCAGCGTAATGGCCAGGAACGCATATTAGGAGTCATGTCATCGGTATAGCTGTAACGCAAGCATTTTAGACTGTAATGCAACGTCCATTCCGCACTCAAAAAAATTACGTTTTTGTGTGGGATTTTCACAGCCTATACCGAAACGATCCATACCGCCATCTGAGAGCAGTAGTTTTGGAGACAAAAATGTTTCACAAAACTCATAACTAAAGTGTTACAAAGTACACTAACCCATAAACTACCTATAAACCCTTAAACCGCCACCCTCCTGCATCAAAAAACACTATTTAAAACTTATTAACCCCTAATCTGCCGCCCACCCACATCGTGACTATTAAATAAACCTAATAACGCCTAATCTGCTGCCCACCCACATCGCCAACACTATTTAAATATATTAACCCCTAATCTGCCACTCCCCGACATCGCCGCCACTATAATAAACTTATTAACCCCTAAACCTCCGGCCTCCCACATTGCAGCCACTAAATTAACCTATTAACCCCTATACCTAACACCCCCCTAACTTAAAATTAAAATTTTAATATAACTATCTTACCTGTGAAATAAAAATAAA
This sequence comes from Bombina bombina, assembly GCF_027579735.1. Taxonomy (NCBI): domain Eukaryota; kingdom Metazoa; phylum Chordata; class Amphibia; order Anura; family Bombinatoridae; genus Bombina; species Bombina bombina. The sequence goes on along the minus strand of NC_069507.1, from coordinate 33,054,762 downwards.
CCTAACATTAAACTATAAATTAACCTAACCTTTCTATTCTAATAAAATAAAACAATACTACAAATTAAAAAATCTAAATTACAAATTTAAAAAACCAAACACTACAAACAAAATTAAAAAATTACAAAAAATAATAAACACTAAATTATGAAAAATAGAAAATACTAAGCTTACAAAAAATAATAAACTCAATTATCAAAAATAAAAACAATTAAACCTAATCTAATACCCCAATAAAAATAAAAAGCCTCCCGAAAATAAAAAAAACCCTAGCCTACAATAAACTACCAATAGCCCTTAAAAGGGCCTTTTGTAGGGCATTGCCCTAAGTTACACAGCTCTTTTACCTGTAAAAAAAATACAAAGTCCCCACAACAGTAAAACCCACCACCCAACCAACCCCCCAAAATTAAAAACTTACCTCTAAAAAAAAACCTAAGCTACCCATTCCCCCTAAAGGGGCATTTGTATGGACATTGCCCTTAAAAGGGCATTCAGCTTTTTTCACTGCCCTTAAAAGGGCATTTAACTCTTTTACAAAAGCCCAAAGCCCTAATCTAAAAAAAAAAACACCCCCAAAAATGGAAAAAATAAATAAATAACACTAACCCTAGAATATCTACTCATGGTTCCTGAAGTCCAGACATTCACCTCTATCTAGGCGGTGAGAAGTCTTCATCCACACGGCAATATCTTCATCCATCCCGGGGGCGTCTTCTATCTTCATCCCGGCGGTGCGGAGTGGAGCCATCCTTGAAGCAGTTCCCATCCTGCGCGGAGCGTCCTCTTCATAGGGTCACCGCCATACACTGAAGTTGAATGAGAGGTAGCCGTTTCAAAATGGCATACCTTGCATTCCTATTGGCTGATTTGATTCTTCAAATTCAAATCAGCCAAAAGGATGAGAGCTTCTGAAATCCTATTGGCTGTTCAAAACAGAAATAATATTGTCAATGTGATTACATTTATTAAATGATGTTAAATGATGCTGTACATAGATATCTTTCTTATTTGGTACACTGCATTGCATTATCTAGAACAAAGCCTGTAAGCAAAAACCATGTTGTAATAGATAACACTATTCAGTAGCCCATAACATCCTGTCACTACTAGTTAATTTATCGCTTGTAGAGGCACCTTTAAGGCTCAAAAGAGTTGCTAAGCAAATATACACTTTTAATCCCCATTGTCGCTACTAGCTGCCAACTATCCAGTTAACAATTATAAGACAATGCATTGTGAAAGTATCAATTGGTGTGTAGGTATCTGCCCACTGGGGGCAAAACTAAAGCTGGACATTAAATAGATCATTTTTGGTAATGAGTGGCATTAATTCTACAGTGACAAAAAGACACAAATGTTAACGTACAAAGATAAAGCCCATCTGTACACTTTCCAAAAACCTTTAAATATTGCAATTATTGACTAGGCATGTGAGACAGGTTTATAAAGATAAATTAGGCAGCTGTTTATGGACGAGGGAACTTGCGCAAAGAATAAAGCATAATCTGGTGTTATAAGTAAATATTTTAACCAAAATATTTTAAGGAGGAGAAAACATTTTTTAGAGTGCACTATATATACGTTTAGTAGAGCGCTAAATATTGCATTGCGAGGAAGCATTGAGCTCAAGAGAGCACGCGTCCATAGACTTGTAATATAAGAGCAAATTTAAAAGGCGCCTTTGACTGGACTTGAGCAATTTTAACGCACAATAATGCTAAAAAATTTGCAGTCCACTAATCAAGGGCTATACAGGGGTATATTTATGTAAGTGCGAGTGGACATGATACGATGTAGCGTTTTATGTCCGCTGCACATCGATAAATGCCGACAGCATACGCTGTCGGCATTTACATTGCACAAGTAGTTCTTGTGAACTGCTGTTGCAATACCGCCTCCTGCAGATTTGCTGCCAACTGGCCGCTAACAGTGAGTTTCAATCAACCCGATCGTATTCGATTGGGTTGATTTCTGTCCGCGGCCTCAGAGCAGGCGGATAAGTTATGGAGCAGTGGTCTTGGTTATGGAGCTTGATAAATCGGCCCCTCTATGTCTAATGCAGATTAATTTGATGCAACAGAGTTTGCAATATTGTTTATAGTAAAGTTATACAAACACTGCTGCCCTAGACTGCTAAAGACAAGCGCACGCTCCTGAGCTTCTATCAGCCTACCTAGGTTTAGTCTTCATCAAAAAACACCAAGAAAACAAAGCAAATTTGATAGTAGAAGTAAATTGGAAAGTTGTTTAAAATTGCTGCTCTATCTGAATTATTAAGTTTAATTTTGACTTTGCTGTCCCTTTAATAAAGAAACTGATTCCTTTTTGTGTTGTTCATATCATATATGGTGAAGCAATACTCAAAATAAAGGAGCCAGCGAACCATTTGCTTTAATTTAAAACATATTATTAAATTATTATTATTATTTTATAATTAAAGGAAGACAATAAGCTTTCTCATGTCATTTAAGGAGGTTTATTGTATAACTTTTAACCATATAAAGTACATGAAGGAAATATATTAATGGCACTTTCTCCATTTTGCTCATTATTAGAGTATCCAATCCAAAGAAATGCGTTGCCAGAGGCTGCTGTACCATGAGGTTTTCCAGCTTGGGGCAATGTCTTATAATCAGAGCCTAATTTGCCCCTAAGCTAAAATGTTCTGCAAATCCCAAATGCACAGACTTTTTTTATGATTTTGTTTTACTTCTATGCATTGGACATCCGAACAGTAGTTACATCTAACTAAAAATATAGGTAACTGATGTGTGAATTGTGACATGACCTATTTGCTGATGGATTACACACAGATTTCTACATTAAAGGGACATTCTAGCCAAAAATGGACTCCACATGGATGCATTTCAGTTTTGATGATAAGCAGTTTTGTAATATACATGCATTAGCAAAAATGTTTCTAATGAAAGCTATAGCTGTTTAAAAAGTGTATTTAAGTATGCACCGTGCACCAGCACTTGCTCAGAAAACCTAAGATGCTTTTAACATCTGTCAATGACTCAATTTATTATTTGCTGACATGATACAAGTCCCACTGGTGCTCTGAGCAGCTGCAACATTTAAATTGCTGGTGCTCTGGGAATATCTAGCTATGCTTCACATGCACATGCAGAGAAAATTGTTAAAGGGCCATAATACCCACATTTTTAAACACTTGAAAGTGATGCAGCATAGCTGTAAAAAGCTAACTAGAAAATATCTCCTGAACATCTCTATGTAAAAAAGAAAGATATTTTACCTCAAAAGTTCCTCAGTAGCCACCTCCCATTGTAAAGGATTTCTAAGCAGCATTTTAGTATGTCTGTCCTGGGACAGCTGAAAGGATGAGCCTCGTAAACTCTCATATTATTTCACCAATCAGGTAAAGGAAGCTTACTATGAAATCTCATGAGAGTTAAGTGAAATCTCATGAGATCACAGTAAGAGTTCATGACCTCAGCACTGCTGATGCTGATTGGCTGCTGTTCATTTCTTCATTTTTTTTTTTATTTTTACCTGCAGCTGGGAGCAGGTGAAGTATAACTTTTTACACAGAACTTACTCTGCTGAGCTGAGGGGATTGTGAGGTAAAATATCTTCCTTTTTTACATAGAGATGCTCAGGTGATATTTTCCTGTCAGCTTTTTACAGTTACACTGCATCAGTTTCAAGTGATTTAGCATATGAGTATTATGTCCCTTTAACACTAAAACAGTGATAACTTTTACTAGAAGCAATTTTGCTAATACATGTATATTGTAAATATGTTTCTATACAAAGATGTAATTCATCTATGTGAATTTACATTTTGACCACAATGTTCCTTAAATATATTTATGCATGCAATTGAATTGTTTAATATTTTCCATGTTGCAATAAGTTAGAATTTATATATTTAAATCTGCCCTGTGTATAGAGAGCTCTATCCCTTATCCTAATTTAGTGTTGCTTCTGCTGGAAGCTTCACCTGTGTATCTTTCTTCTTTTTAGTAAAGTCATACAATGCTTTCTAATATCAATCATGTTCTTTTGTACCACAACATTCTACAAACATTGCCACCTACTCGCTGGTGAAATGGGACAAAAAGAGCCAAGACAGCAGCCTACACAGATAGGGGCCGATTTATCAAGGGCCCCTGTTTCCGTGCGAGCCTTCAAACAGCAGTTATGAAGCAGCTGCCTCTGAGGCTGCCTGATCCTATACAATCGGGCTGATTGACACCCCTTGCTAGCGACCTATTGTCTGCGAATCTGCAGGGGGCGGCATTGCACAAGCAGTTCCCCAGAAGTGCTTGTGCAATGATAAATGTTGACAGCGGATCATGTCGGACAGACTGATGATAAATCGGCTCCATTTTATCTACATAGAAAGTGCAGGGCAAATAGCCCAGAGCGTAGCTAAGGGTTAAGGCCTGGAGGAGTGAGTGCTGCTGTGTGTGTGTGTTAGTTACAATGTTGCATTGTGTTGGGAGGGGTTTACTAACCTTATAAGAAGGATGTAAAGGGATTCTACTTCCTCTTTGTTCCTGTGGACTCCCAGTAGATCTTTCAGCTTAGCAGTTTGCAGCATTTTCCAATGGAAGGCGAAGCTGGAGAATGGGAAGAAATGGAGTTAGAGGACGTGGATTGGGTCGCACCATCCCCATCTGGAACTGTGACGGTGGGTCTGGGCCATGGGTCTGGGCTGTGTCTGCCCGTTTCTCCCTTGGGGGGGGGGGGTAGCCCAGTGTTGTTCCCTTCTCCTGCACGGGAGAATTTAGAGGGGGATGGTGGCCCCGGTCCGGCTTATCAGCCGGTCGGGTCGGAGTGTAGGCCCCCAGGGGAGGTAGGTCCTGAGGGGCGAGTAGGAGCGCTAGGCGGCTCGGTGTTAGGGCCTAGGGGGTCCCAGGGGAGCTCTGGTTTCGGCTCCGGGGGTCCCGGTAATACACCCGGGGGTTCCGGTGTCGGCCTTAGGCAGGGGCCTGTAGTGGCAGGGCCCAGCGAGGCTTTAGAGGGTGCGTGCACCTCTGGGGAGAGTGTCGTTGGCGCGGGTAGTGGGAGCAGTGCGGCCTTACCTGCGGCGGTGGTCCTCTCCGGGGTATCGGTGGCGGCGGCAGTGGCCCTCCTCCAGTCCTTGGCGTTGGTCCTCGCGGGTGCGTCGTCGGGTCTGGCGGTACTTCAGGCCCAGGCTTCGCCCTACAGTGCTGTACAGGCCTCCGGTTCGTCCCTCTTGGCATCTAAAATGGCCGCCGCGTCGACTTCCGGCGGCGTCGTGCATCCTTACGTCACTTCCGGTGACGTCATTTCCGCTCGTGGCAGTCGCAATTCGGACAGCGCGCAGAGTGGATCGTTCCCCCCAGGCTCCGAAGGTAAGAAGGGAGCACCTCGGGAGGGGACACCCGCTCTTGGGGGCAAGCCTGATGGGGCCCAGGAGGCTGGGGGGGCACATGGTGGGCCGGAAGGAGGGGCAGAAATGCAGAGTCATGGGGCAACTGTGAATGTGGCAGCGGGGCAGCAGGGCCCCCCGGAGGGCACTCCGGGGGTGTCGCAGCAGGGTGTGCGCACAAGAGCCGCAGCTGGTCCCAGTAATAAGGGGGGGGATGCCGACAGGGCACCCTCCTCGTGCTCGTGGCCTACGTTAGGAGGGGGCAAAGCTAAGGCGGCCCCCACACGCGCCGCGGCCCAAAGTAAAGGAAAGGCCCTCGCGGCCAAGACCGCAAATAAGGGGGCCATCCTGGCACACAGCTCAAGGGGCGATGCCACAGTAGCGGAGCCCCAGGCACAAGGCCTGCAGGGTATAATGACGCCCAGCAAGACCTCACCAGCAAGTTCAGAGCAAATAGCCACAAGGGGGGCTGTTAAGAGGGGGCATGCTAGTATTAGCGTAGGCCATGGGGAAGGTTTAGAGAGCCCCGGGAGGGGGCAGGTGTGACAGGCTAGGGGATCGAAGTCTCAGGGTCGGAGTAGGACCGTGAGATTTCAAGAGGATTCAACTAGCGGGTTGGCCACCAGTACGGATGATGATGTGAGTGCGGCATGTGGTGTGAGTGATAGTGACCGGGAAGGTTATCTAGAATTTGAGGAACTGGGGGATAGGGAAGAGATGGCTGGCCCTTCCTGAGGTACTCCCCTCTTGGCTTCTATTTTGCAGGTACCCAGGACATCCTCATCCAGCAAGGACATGGCGACTCAGAGTTCAGGAGCTCTCGTGCCTAGAGGAGTCAGCAGTGCTTCTGGACAAGGCCAAGCCACATCGGGCGCTTCCTCTGGTGAGATGCAACTTGGTTTACCTAGGGGGTGGTGTAATTCTTCCAGCTCTAGTGGGTCAGGTTCGGGATCTGAGATAGATGGGTCCCTGGGATTGCACACGAAAGGGCATAGGAGGATGTATAGAATGTTGAGAAAGATGAGTAGGGGCAATCACGGGGATGGCAATGCCAGTAGTGGGGCGCAGTCATCTCAACTCTTAGGGGTTGCTGGGGGGTCACCACAGGCGGTGAACAGAAAGGCAGCAGTACACGGGGATACTTATTCGTGCCAGGTACATAGTTTGCATGCACACCTTAAATCTAAAACTGTAAAACGTATCCAGGACGGTAAGTATGTAAATATGTTTGAGCTGTCTGCAGAGGCTTTTAAGTTTAAGGAGATGGCGGAGGATGGTACGGTCCCTAAGAAATTTAGGCGGCCTGATACCCTTGAGGAGTGGCATCGGTGTTTCTGGGTCTACGCCACTTGTTACTTGGAGAGGTTTCCCGATCAGGGGACTGCCCTCTTTAAGTACGTTGACACCATCGACGCAATACACAGAAAGTTTGCCGATGGTGCTTGGAGAGACTATGATATGTTATATCGGAAAAAGAAAGTGGGCAACCCAATGCATGATTTCAGTACGATGGATTTGCACCTCTGGGCGCATCTTGATGCGGAAAGGAGGGCGCAAGGGGGCGCCATAGCGGCATCGCCCGGGGGTAGGCGGACTTTGTGCTTTCGACGGCGACAAGGGGGTGTATGCTTGTAATATCAGGACAAGGCGTGCGAGCGGGGCACATCGTGCACGTTCAAGCATGTCTGCAAGTTCTGCAGCGGGCAACACCCCGGTGCTGATTGCTCCAAAAAGCGAGATACCCAAACTGATCGGTTTGGGGGCAAAGGAGGCGCTGGCACTAAGGGGCGGATTCACCACTTAGGGTCCAGGTCATTTGTAAGTGGCTGCGTAGGTACCCAGATAGGGCGACTGCTCAGCTTTTAGATAGCAGGTTCAGTGAGGGCTTTGCGATCCCGGTAGTTGGCCGGGTGTTTTGAGCCTGTGACAGGAAAAACCTGAAATCGGCTTCTCAATACCCTGAGGCAGTCAGGGAGAAGCTGGGCAAAGAAGTGGCCTTGGGTAGGGTTGCAGGCCCTTTTAGGGAACTGCCACTACCGGATTTAGTTGTCTCCCCGCTAGGGGTGGTCCCCAAGAAGGAGACAGGTAAGTTCAGGCTCATACAACACCTCTCTTATCCGAAAGGGCGGTCGGTAAACGACGCTATTCCGGAGGAATTGAGCTCGGTACATTACCAGTCATTTGACGACGCGCTGGCTCTGGTTAGAGAACGGGGCCCGGGAGCATTAATGGCGAAATTAGACATAGAATCCGCGTTTAGGCTTCTCCCGATTCACCCATCATCCTTCGGGCTGATGGGGTGTTGGTTTGAAGGGGGTTATTATGTCGACCGTTGTCTGCCCATGGGCTGTTCGATATCCTGCGCGTACTTTGAAGCATTCAGTACTTTCCTGCACTGGGCGGTGGTCTCGGTAGCTGGTAGTGATAGAGTTGCGCACTACTTGGATGACTTTCTCCTGGTAGGGGTGGCCAACTCGCAAGAATGTGCCTCGTTAATGAAAGTCATGAGGTTCATGATGGCCAGGTTTGGGGTTCCTCTGGCAGAGGATAAGACGGAGGGGCCGTGCACATGCTTGACGTTCCTAGGCATCGAGATTGATTCGGTGGCTGGTGAATGTAGGTTGCCTAAGGAGATGGTCGCCAAGATGTTGGCGGCTGTACGGGCCATGGTTGCAACACAGACATGTTCACTGCGGGAGCTGCAATCGCTCCTTGGTCTCCTTAACTTTGCGGGGAGAGTGATCCCGTGGGGGAAGGTGTTTAGCAAGCAGCTAGAGCGGTGTTTGGGCGGAGGTAGGGCTCCGGCATCGCGCATTCGCATCACGAGGGACCTCGTGGCAGATTTGCAGGTCTGGGAGAGGTTTCTCCAGGACTTTAACGGCGTCTGCATGTGGCGGGGGGATCCGATATCCAACCAAGCGCTACATCTGTTCATGGACGCTGCAGGAGCATCCGGGTATGGGGCTTATTTTGAAGGGGCTTGGAGTGCGGAGCCCTGGCCGACCGAGTGGGCGACCAGAGGGCTTACACGCAATCTTTGCTTTCTGGAATTGTTTCCTATACTGGTTGCGGTGGAATTGTGGGGTCACCTGTTTAGTAACAGGGCTGTGATTTTCTGGACGGATAATCTCAGCGTGGTGTTTGCAGTTAACAGGCTTTCTGCTTCATCGCCTGTGGTCGTGCATTATTTGCGACACCTGGTGTTGAGATGTTTGCAACTGAACATTGATGTTAGGGCCCGGCATGTGCCAGGGGTGCAGAATATAGTTGCAGATGCACTGTCACGCTTCCAGTGGGGGGCATTTAGGGCTGCGGTGCCTGCCGCGGCTCCTAATGGTCTTTCTTGCCCTCTCTTTTTGTGGCAGATGGCGAGGGACTACAGCAACTGATCCCGTTGTTGCGGGCTTCGTTGGCACCCAGCACATGGTCGGCATACGTAAGGTACTGGAGTGAATGGGTAGGTTTTTACGACCTTCGTGAGTTCCCCTCCTGTGAGGGTGAACAAGGGTTTCTGTTGCGCTGGCTGGCGGAGCTGAGAGGTAAGCGAGCAACGAAGGGGGCGGTGGTAGCAAGGCTATCGGCTGTGGCGTTTTTCTGCAGGCTATACGCCTTTAAAGACGAGTCGCGATCCTTTCTCGTTAAACAGCTGTTGAGGGGCTGGGGCCGTCTGGAAGTTCCACAACGGGACACAAGGGAGCCCATTACGGCAGAACGGCTGGTAAAATTACTGGATGTGCTACCAGAAGTATGTTCCTCACCTTTCGAGGCTCGCCTCTTCGGGGCGGCCTTTGGCTTGGCGTTTCATGCTGCATTAAGGGTGGGTGAGTTGGTGCCGCGAGCCAGGACGGCAGCCACAGGGGGGGTCATGCACAGCCAAGTTCGGCTGGTGGATGACTCCGTGCTATTGTTCATTCTCAGGTCCAAAATGGACCAGGAGGGCCGGGGAGCTTGGCTTTCCCTGCCGGGACAGCAGGGTGTTGCCTGTTGCCCCGTGCGGCTAGTGTCATCTTACCTGGAGGTACGGCCAGGAGGCTCCTCCAGGCTTTTGATACATGCTAATGGAGACCCGCTGACCAGATACCAGTTTGGAAAGGTCTTGGATAGGGCAGCGCAAAAGGCTGGTCTAGACGGGTCTCGGATCGCCCCACACTCCTTTAGGGTGGGGGCAGCGACGACAGCAGCAGAGCTGGGTTGGTCCTCGGATCGGATCTGCTCATTGGGGTGGTGGAGGCCGCAGCGGTATAAGTCTTACGTTAGGCCGCTGTATGTTTGAGACCGGGGATCAAAGGTCATGCATGCAAGAGTTGGGGGGCTTGCGGGGGTGATACCAAAAGGTTATGGGCCAAGGTTGTGTGGATCTGGTCTACTGCAAGCGGGCTAACTCTTGTTTTCTTTGTTTTCAGAAATACGTCCAGGTCCTGTACGGGTGTGGATCGTCGGCCATTCATACGTGCACTGGGCCGCAATTAGAGCTGCAGCCATGCCAGGAGGACAGCAGCTAGGATTTCAATCGTCCAGGGCTGTGTTACGTTGGCTAGGGCGCAGAGGCTTGGTTTGGTCAGATCTGCCTGCATTGCTCCAGACCGCAGCGAAAAGGTGGGAGAAACCTCACATTCTGATAATTCATGCTGGCGGCAATGATGTGGGGGCCATTCCCACATTGGATCTAATCCGGGCAATGCAGTCAGACCTGAGGCAGTTCAAACTCTGGTTTCCAGGTGTGAGAATCGGGTGGTCGAATGTGATCCCTAGATTAAGATGGAGGCACATGGTGTGTCATAAGGCAGCTTTCCAGGTCAGGAAAAAGATCAATAGGGACCTGAGGAAGCAGGTAGTTGAACTCGAGGGTTTTGTGGTAGAGCACGGGAACATCTCGGCAGCCCATAAGGGTTTGTATAGGCAGGATGGGGTTCATTTAGAACCGGCAGGAGTAGATTTGTTCTTGCAGAACATCAGGCAGGAGTTACTCCTAAGAGTATAGGGTGGCGGCAAGAGTCAGGACCATTTTATATGCAGGTCAGTCTCTTGTGGCGGGTGGTCAGGATCACGGCTGCAGACTGGAAGGAGGTTTGAGTAATGGCCATTGCGGTCAGGGTGACGTCACAGGCTTGGTATGCTTGGGCGTGCTCGGGCTGATTATTGTTGGGCCGGAAAAACCCCTAATTATGAAAGCTGCGTGAGTATCTCCGCCTTGTGGTCTGCAGCGGTGTCCCTTGGCCATTTTCTAGAAGGGGTTATTCATAGTTAGATGTAGGCCCCGATTGCCGCCACCCGTGGATAAGTTACCTGCCAGTTCCACGGCTGGTACCAATAAATGCGACCCACGGGTCTTTCACCCACAGAACTGTGTTGTGTTGTTATTTATTAGTTATTAAGTTATATTAAGTGTTAAGTTAAGTTAAGTTAAGTTATAAGCAGACACTCAGGAGATGTAGGGCATTTAATCCCTTAAGAAAGTGCAGGGCAAATAGCCCGGAGCGTAGCTAAGGGTTAAGGCCTGGAGGAGTGAGTGCTGCTGTGTGTGTGTGTTAGTTACAATGTTGCATTGTGTTGGGAGGGGTTTACTAAGCTTATAAGAAGGATGTACAGGGATTCTACTTCCTCTTTGTTCCTGTGGACTCCCAGAAGATCTTTCCCCACCCTCCCAGCCCTGTTATGCACTGTTGTTGAATTTGTTATGCACTGTTGTTTGTTTTGTTATCCACCTGGATGGATTTGTTATGCATTACGGATTGGCACTTGTAATGCATTATTAATTCGATGATAGGCATTACTGATTGGCACTGGTAATGCTCTATTGATTCAGTTAAAGAAATAACAGGCGGCAATCGGTTTGTCATTAGGTCTCTATTCAAGACTAGGTGTCTGAGGCCGGAAGAGGGTTACTCGAACTACTTCCCTAAGACCAAGGACGGTAATTTTGAACTCCCCAGTTATTGACATGCTGTTCGTCAAGTCAAGGCTGGACCTACAGGTTTGGAGTTAATAATGCTTGCACCCTACTCTGGCGGGTGGTCAGGATCACGGCTGCAGACTGGAAGGAGGTTTGAGTAATGGCCATTGCGGTCAGGGTGACGTCACAGGCTTGGTATGCTTGGGCGTGCTCGGGCTGATTATTGTTGGGCCGGAAAAACCCCTAATTATGAAAGCTGCGTGAGTATCTCCGCCTTGTGGTCTGCAGCGGTGTCCCTTGGCCATTTTCTAGAAGGGGTTATTCATAGTTAGATGTAGGCCCCGATTGCCGCCATCCGTGGATAAGTTACCTGCCAGTTCCATGGCTGGTACCAATAAATGCGACCCACGGGTCTTTCACCCACAGAACTGTGTTGTGTTGTTATTTATTAGTTATTAAGTTATATTAAGTGTTAAGTTAAGTTAAGTTATAATCAGACACTCAGGAGATGTAGGGCATTTAATCCCTTAGGGGCTTATGGACTTGTTTTCCATAACTGGAGCTTCTGTAAGCGGTAATTAGTGACTTTTCCTATCGTTCATTTTTGCTGGGATGCAGTAAAGGTAGAAATTCAAAGCAGTACCGAAATGAATGTTTCTGCGTTCTACCCTCAAGCCCCCCTAAAGCCAGATTCTAATTCCCTGAGCTGGTTATCTGGTCTTTTACCAGACGACCAGCTCTGTTTTGTGACTGATAGCGAAACCTAGAATTTGGCCAGTTGAGCACTGTGAGGCATGATAGAGGGCCACACTGAAATATCACAGTGAAAACATGACATGATGAAATGTTTACAGTAAAAAAAATATGTGCCTAATATTAAGCTGTGCATGTTATGCGGTTAACATAAATATTACATCAATCTGATCATATGTTATTTTAATGTGTGTGTATATGTTTGTAGGTATACATGTGTATGTGTGTGTATGTGTGTGTGTGTGTGTGTGTGTGTATGTGTGTATGTGTGTGTTTGTATTTGTAGTTATATGTGTGTGTATGTGTGTGCATGTGTGTGTGTGTATGTGTATGTGTGTATGTGTGTGTTTGTGTTTGTAGGTATATGTGTGTGTATGTGTTTGTAGGTATATGTGTGTGTATGTGTTTGTAGGTATATATGTGTGTGTATGTATTTGTAGTTATATGTGTGTGTATGTGTGTGTATGTATTTGTAGTTATATGTGTGTGTATGTGTGTGCATGTGTGTGTGTGTATGTGTATGTGTGTATGTGTGTGTTTGTGTTTGTAGGTATATGTGTGTGTATGTGTTTGTAGGTAAATATGTGTTTATGTGTGTATATGTATTTGTAGTTATATGTGTGTGTATGTGTGTGCATGTGTGTGTATGTGTTTGTAGGTATATGTGTGTGTATGTGTGTGCATGTGTGTGTATGTATTTGTAGTAATATGTGTGTGTGTGTATGTGTGTGCATGTGTGTGTGTATGTGTGTCTTTGTGTCTGAAGGGATATGTGTGTGTATGTGTGGGCATGTGTGTGTTTGTAGGTATGTGTGCATGTGTGTGTATGTGTGTATGTGTGTGTATGTGGTGTATGTGTATGTGTGTGTATGTGTGTATGTGTATGTATGTGTGTATGTGTGTTTATGTCTGTGTGTGTTTGTGTGGGCATGTGTGTGTATGTGTGTGTATATGTATGTGTGTGTGTATGTGTGTTTATGTCTGTGTGTGTTTGTGTGGACATGTGTGTGTATGTGTGTGTTTGTAGGTATATGTGTGTGTGTATGTGTGTGTATGTGTGTGTATGTGCATGTGTGTGTATGTGTGTATGTGTGTATGTGTGTGTATATGTGTGTATATGTGTGTGTGTGTGGGCATGTGTGTGTATGTGTGTATTTGTGTGTGTGTGTATGTGTGTGTATGTGTGTGTATGTGTGTGTATGTGTGTATGTGTATGTGTGTGTGTGTGCGCATGTGTGTGCGCATGTGTGTGTATGTGTGTGTGTGTGTGTGTGTGTGTATGTGTGTGTATGTGTGTATATATGTGTGTGTATATGTGTGTGTGTGTATGTGTGTGTGTATACAGGGAGTGCAGAATTATTAGGCAAATGAGTATTTTGACCACATCATCCTCTTTATGCATGTTGTCTTACTCCAAGCTGTATAGGCTCGAAAGCCTACTACCAATTAAGCATATTAGGTGATGTGCATCTCTGTAATGAGAAGGGGTGTGGTCTAATGACATCAACACCCTATATCAGGTGTGCATAATTATTAGGCAACTTCCTTTCCTTTGGCAAAATGGGTCAAAAGAAGGACTTGACAGGCTCAGAAAAGTAAAAAATAGTGAGATATCTTGCAGAGGGATGCAGCACTCTTAAAATTGCAAAGCTTCTGAAGCATGATCATCGAACAATCAAGCGTTTCATTCAAAATAGTCAACAGGGTCGCAAGAAGCGTGTGGAAAAACCAAGGCGCAAAATAAGTGCCCATGAACTGAGAAAAGTCAAGCGTGCAGCTGCCAAGATGCCACTTGCCACCAGTTTGGCCATATTTCAGAGCTGCAACATCACTGGAGTGCCCAAAAGCACAAGGTGTTCAATACTCAGAGACATGGCCAAGGTAAGAAAGGCTGAAAGACGACCACCACTAAACAAGACACACAAGCTGAAACGTCAAGACTGGGCCAAGAAATATCTCAAGACTGATTTTTCTAAGGTTTTATGGAATGATGAAATGAGAGTGAGTCTTGATGGGCCAGATGGATGGGCCTGTGGCTGGATTGGTAAAGGGCAGAGAGCTCCAGTCCGACTCAGACGCCAGCAAGGTGGAGGTGGAGTACTGGTTTGGGCTGGTATCATCAAAGATGAGCTTGTGGGGCCTTTTCGGGTTGAGGATGGAGTCAAGCTCAACTCCCAGTCCTACTGCCAGTTTCTGGAAGACACCTTCTTCAAGCAGTGGTACAGGAAGAATTCTGCATCCTTCAAGAAAAACATGATTTTCATGCAGGACAATGCTCCATCACACGCGTCCAAGTACTCCACAGCGTGGCTGGCAAGAAAGGGTATAAAAGAAGAAAATCTAATGACATGGCCTCCTTGTTCACCTGATCTGAACCCCATTGAGAACCTGTGGTCCATCATCAAATGTGAGATTTACAAGGAGGGAAAACAGTACACCTCTCTGAACAGTGTCTGGGAGGCTGTGGTTGCTGCTGCACGCAATGTTGATGGTGAACAGATCAAAACACTGACAGAATCCATGGATGGCAGGCTTTTGAGTGTCCTTGCAAAGAAAGGTGGCTATATTGGTCACTGATTTGTTTTTATTTTGTTTTTGAATGTCAGAAATGTATATTTGTGAATGTTGAGATGTTATATTGGTTTCACTGGTGTTACAAACTGCTATTTGTGACTGGCCCTTTAAATGGAAGGTTGCCCTGCTTCCCTGGATTTTGGAGAAGCCTATTTGCCAGCCTCCTTCCTCATGACTATGGCCCCTGGAAGATTGTGCCCCTGAGAACATATTAACTTTTATTGGGTGTGTATGGCCCTTTAAGAACCATCTGGGGACATATTGTGACTTTGATGAACAATGCCCCTTTAAGACTATGTCCCCAGACGTGTGAAATGATTTGTCCCTGGCTTTCTCCCACTTGGTTCAGTTTCATTGTGTGCCATTAAGAGTTAAATTTTGTTCAGCTTCAAGAAACCTATTCTAAATACAAGTCTGCTGGGATTAGCTCTAATTAGGTTTAGTGATCAACTTTCCCATTGTCTAATCAGACTAGTATTGATAAGGTGGACTGCATTGTTTTATTGTGTGTAATGTTATCTGCTGAAGTAAATGTTGTGGCCTGTCAAAGGGAGTGTCTCTCTATCTAATATCAAATGTGTGATGGGGGATTTTATGCCTCCCCCTGAGAGTGTCCTGTTTGCATGTAACCTCAATAAAAGGCAGCCTGTGTGCTCCAGCACATCAGACCTATTTTCTGTCCCTCTAACTTGCAGCTTTGACTCATGTTTGTAGGGGACAGCTTCAGCTAATATCACTACAGGGATTGCTGACTATGGTGCTGATGATTCTTTGGTGAGCGCTAGGAGCATCCTTTTCTACGGTCCAACTTCCAGCCAGCCTGGAGGCAACCGTAACATTTGGCGGCAGCGGTGGGATTGGCGTCCTAGCGCAAGGAGCAGCACCACAACAGCACTGGTATCGTAGGAGAGTAATTGAGGGCAACGCTAGCCACTGCGCAGCGTCCCTACCTACAGCAGCATGGAGCTGACAAGATACTGGTCAGAACCATGTGAAGAGCACCTCAACCGGATCCGTCGCTATGAGGGCGCGGATTTCGTTCCAGAGGTAAAGAGGCGGCTAGTCCGATATGGTCCAGACCCTGCGCAGGAGGTAGTCAGTCGCATCATCCGGGAATTGGATACGGAGAACAAAGCGGCACGAGCCTTTGAGCGCCAACTGTGGAGTTTGAGGGTATGGACACCTGGTCTCTCTCCCCAGCCGCAGCATGTTCCACAGGGAGAGGAGAGCAGCGACCTCCCTCCCCAGCGGCAGTATACTGTGCAGAGGGAAGAGACAACCGGTCTCCTTCCCCAACCCCAACCAGAGATACCAGAGGCAGCAGGCCTCATAGACTGGTCCTGGGAGGACCCCCAGCAGGCAGGTGGAGATGGGACCGCAGTCTCTCTACCGGCCCTACAGGGATGCTGGGCAGACGGCCCAGATCCCCAGCGACAGACCCAGCTACAGGGAGGGGAGAGCATCGACCTCCCTCCCCAGCCGGAGTGTGCCTTCCAGGGAGAGGAGACAACCGGTCTCTCTCCCCAGCCGCAGCATGTTCCACAGGAAGAGGAGAGCATCGACCTCCCTTCCCAACGGCCGCCGGAGTGTCAGGAGGAGGAGGTAAGCCAATCTCCCCCTCCCCAGCTAACTCCTAACTTGGGCCCAGGGTTAACAGTGGAGATGTTAACCCCCACTGACCCCCACGTTCCCTTTGCCACCGGGCAGGACTATGCCCCAATTCCCCCAGCAGAAGAGCTGGCATCAGGACAGAGCGCTGCTGTCCTCTGCCCTACAGACCCCCTTGTTACAGGACTGGCCTGCAAACCCCTCACCCCAGCAGAAGCGCTGGCACCAGGGCAGAGTGCCGCTGGCCTCTGCCCCCCAAGTACCATCAGCTATTTGCCCAGCTGCGCCAGGAAGGCAGAGGATGCTACACTTTCATCCTGTAACCTGGAACCTACAGGCCAGTGCTACTTGTTGTGGGGGGGCTGCTTTGCTGCTAGTGTTTATTTGTGGGTGGGTTGCGAGACTAACTTAGGCACTGACCGACAGAAGGTCAGGTGCCTTGTTAGTCTCCCTCCAAAAGGGGAGATATGTTACAAACTGCTATTTGTGACTGGCCCTTTAAATGGAAGGTTGCCCTGCTTCCCTGGATTTTGGAGAAGCCTATTTGCCAGCCTCCTTCCTCATGACTATGGCCCCTGGAAGATTGTGCCCCTGAGAACATATTAACTTTTATTGGGTGTGTATGGCCCTTTAAGAACCATCTGGGGACATATTGTGACTTTGATGAACAATGCCCCTTTAAGACTATGTCCCCAGACCTGTGAAATGATTTGTCCCTGGCTTTCTCCCACTTGGTTCAGTTTCATTGTGTGCCATTAAGAGTTAAATTTTGTTCAGCTTCAAGAAACCTATTCTAAATACAAGTCTGCTGGGATTAGCTCTAATTAGGTTTAGTGATCAACTTTCCCATTGTCTAATCAGACTAGTATTGATAAGGTGGACTGCATTGTTTTATTGTGCGTAATGTTATCTGCTGAAGTAAATGTTGTGGCCTGTCAAAGGGAGTGTCTCTCTATCTAATATCAAATGTGTGATGGGGGATTTTATGCCTCCCCCTGAGAGTGTCCTGTTTGCATGTAACCTCAATAAAAGGCAGGCTGTGTGCTCCAGCACATCAGACCTATTTTCTGTCCCTCTAACTTGCAGCTTTGACTCATGTTTGTAGGGGACAGCTTCAGCTAATATCACTACAGGGATTGCTGACTATGGTGCTGATGATTCTTTGGTGAGCGCTAGGAGCATCCTTTTCTACGGTCCAACTTCCAGCCAGCCTGGAGGCAACCGTAACAACTGGTAAAAATAAATAATTGAAATGGGTATATATTTGTTTTTTGTTAAGTTGCCTAACAATTATGCACAGTAATAGTCACCTGCACACACAGATATCCCCCTAAAATAGCTATAACTAAAAACAAACTAAAAACTACTTCCAAAACTATTCAGCTTTGATATTAATGAGTTTTTTGGGTTCATTGAGAACATGGTTGTTGTTCAATAATAAAATTAATCCTCAAAAATACAACTTGCCTAATAATTCTGCACTCCCTGTATGTGTGTATGTGTGTGTATGTGTGTGTATATGTGTGTATATGTGTGTGTATGTGTGTGTATGTGTGTATGTGTGTGTATATGTGTGTGTGTGTGTGTATGTGTGTGTATATGTGTGTATATGTGTGTGTATGTGTGTGTATGTGTGTATGTGTGTGTATATGTGTGTGTGTGTGTATGTGTGTGTATATGTGTGTGTGTGTGTATATGTGTGTATATGTGTATGTGTGTGTATATGTGTGTATATGTGTGTGTGTGTGTGTGTATATGTGTGTATATGTGTGTGTATGTGTGTGTATGTGTGTGTATGTGTGTATATGTGTGTATATGTGTGTATATGTGTGTATATGTGTGTGTGTGTGTATATGTGTGTATATGTGTGTATATGTGTGTGTATATGTGTGTATATGTGTGTATATGTGTGTGTATGTGTGTGTATGTGTGTGTATGTGTGTGTATGTGTGTATATGTGTGTATATGTGTGTATATGTGTGTGTATATGTGTGTATATGTGTGTGTGTGTGTATGTGTGTGTATGTGTGTGTATATGTGTGTGTGTGTGTATGTGTGTGTATATGTGTGTGTGTGTGTATATGTGTGTATATGTGTATGTGTGTGTATATGTGTGTATATGTGTGTGTGTGTGTATATGTGTGTATATGTGTGTATATGTGTGTGTATGTGTGTGTATGTGTGTGTATGTGTGTATATGTGTGTATATGTGTGTATATATGTGTATATGTGTGTGTGTGTGTATATGTGTGTATATGTGTGTATATGTGTGTGTATATGTGTGTATATGTGTGTATATGTGTGTATATGTGTGTGTATGTGTGTGTATGTGTGTGTATGTGTGTGTATGTGTGTATATGTGTGTATATGTGTGTATATGTGTGTGTATATGTGTGTATATGTGTGTGTGTGTGTATGTGTGTGTATGTGTGTGTATATGTGTGTATATGTGTGTGTATATGTGTGTATATGTGTGTATGTGTGTATATGTGTGTGTATGTGTGTGTATGTGTGTGTATGTGTGTGTATGTGTGTATATGTGTGTATATGTGTGTATATGTGTGTGTATATGTGTGTATATGTGTGTGTGTGTGTGTGTATATGTGTGTATATGTGTGTATATGTGTGTGTATGTGTGTGTATGTGTGTGTATGTGTGTGTATGTGTGTATATGTGTGTATATGTGTGTATATGTGTGTATATGTGTGTATATGTGTGTGTATATGTGTGTATATGTGTGTGTATGTGTGTGTATGTGTGTGTATGTGTGTGTATGTGTGTGTATGTGTGTATATGTGTGTATATGTGTGTGTATGTGTGCTTTCTCTATAAATGTATTTCTTTATTATTTGTTGCTTCTATCGTTCCAAAGATTTGCTGCATTTGTATTCAGTAAAACATTTTTTTAAATAAATTCCTGAAACCAGAAACATAAATTTCATACCAATTTCTGGGATACGCATGATATGCTCTTATTTTTTAACTTAATAAAGATGTAATAAGTTGCTGTTGGAGGAACAGCGGACAAAAATGTATGCCTCTAGGGGTACTTGCTACAAAAAGGGTAAGAAACAGTGGTTTATGGCACTGATTATTAAGCGCAACACCCTGCAACAGTTATTATACACAACTAAAGCATCAAAGGAAGCAATTTCACATCTGATGACAAAATGATTAAATACAAAAGAGAGAAAGAAAGAAAGAGAACGAGAGAACGAGAGATAGAGAAAAGAGAGAGAGAAAGAAAGAAAGAAAGAAAGAGAGAGAGAAAAAGAAAGAAAGAGAGAGAGAGAGAGAGAGAGAGAGAAAGAGAGAAAGAAAGAGAACGAGAGAACGAGAGATAGAGAAAAGAGAGAGAGAGAAAGAGAGAAAGAAAGAAAGAGAATGAGAGAACGAGAGATAGAGAAAACATAATTTATGCTTACCTGATAAATTTATTTCTCTTGTAGTGTATCCAGTCCACGGATCATCCATTACTTATGGAATATATTCTCCTTCCCAACAGGAAGCTGCAAGAGTCCACCCACAGCAAAGCTGCTATATAGCTCCTCCCCTAACTGCCATATTCAGTCATTCGACCGAAAACATGCAGAGAAAGGAAAAACCATAGGGTGCAGTGGTGACTGTAGTTCAAATGAAAAAATTACCTGCCTTAAAGTGACAGGGCGGGCCGTGGACTGGATACACTACAAGAGAAATAAATTTATCAGGTAAGCATAAATTATGTTTTCTCTTGTTAAGTGTATCCAGTCCACGGATCATCCATTACTTATGGAATACCAATACCAAAGATAAAGTACACGGATGATGGGATGGACAAGGCAGGTACTTAAACGGAAGTTACCACTGCCTGTAAAAAACCCTTTCTCCCAAAAATAGCCTCCGAAGAAACAAGGTATCAAATTTGTTAAATTTGAAAAGTATGAAGCGCAGACCAAGACTCCGTCTTGCAAATCTGTTCAACAGAAGCCACATTTAAAAAAGGCCCAAGTGAAAACCACAGCTCTAGTAGAATGAGCTGTAATCCCTTCAGGAGGCTGCTGTCCAGCAGTCTCATAAGCTAAATGAATTATGCTTTTTAACCAAAAAGACAGAGAGGCTGCTGAAGTCTTTTGACCTCTCCTCTGTCCAGAATAGACAACAAACAAGGTGAACGTTTGATGAAAACTGTAGTAGCTTGTAAGTAAAACTTTAAAGCACAAACCACGTCCAATATTGTGTAATAGACGTTCCTTCTTTGAGGAAGGATTAGGATACAAGCATGGAACAACTATCTCTTGAGTGATGTACTTGTTAGATACCACCTTAGGAAAAAACCCAGGTTGGTACGCAGGACTACCTTATCCGTACGAAGGACCAGATAAGGAGAATCACATTGTAACACAGATAACTTGGAGACTCTACGAGTCGAGGAATTAGCTACCCAAAAGGAACTTTCCAAGATAAAGATTGATATCTATGGAACAAAAAAGGTTCAAACGGAACTTCTTGAAGAACCTTAAGAATCAGGTTTAAGCTCCATGGCGGAGCAACAGTTTTAAACACAGGCTTGGATCTAACCAAAGCCTGACCAAATGCCTGAACGTCTAGAATACCTGCCAGACGCTTGTGCAAAAAAATAGACAGAGTAAAAATCTGTCCCCTTTTAAGGAATTAGCTGACAACCCTTTTCTCAAAAACATCTTGGAGAAAAGATAATATCCTGGGAATCCAGACTTTACTCCATGAGTAACCCTTGGATTCATAACAATCAGATATTTACACCATATCTATGTTCAATTTTCCTAGAGACAGGCTTTCATGTCTGTATTAAGGTATCAATGACTGACTCGGAGAAGCCATGCTTTGATAACATCAAGCGTTCAGTCTCCAGGCAGTCCATCTCAGATTGATTCTATTTAGATGGTTGAAAGGACCCTGAGGTAGAGGGACCTGTCTCAGAAGCAGAGACCGTGATGGAAAGGATGACATGTCCACCAGATCTGCATACCAGGTCCTGCGTGGCTACGCAGGCGCTGTCAAAAATACCAAAGCCCTCTCCTGCTTGGTCTTGACCTCCGGAGGAAATCCCACTCCCCCGGAAGAAAAGTCTGACGACTTAGAAAATCCACCTCCCAGTTCTCAACACCTGGGATATGGATAGCTGATAGACAAGAGTGAGTCTCTGTCCAGTGAATTATTGTAAGACTTCTAACATCGCTAGGGAACTTCTGTTCCCCCTTGATGGCTGATGTAAGCCACAGTCGTGTATATTGTCCGACTGAGTATGATGTACCTCAGAGTTGCTAACTGAGGCCAAGTCTGAAGAGCATGGAATATCACTCCCAGTTCCAGAATATTTATTAGAAGGAGGGTCTCCTCCTAAGTCCACAATCCCTGAGCCTTCAGGGAGTTCCAGACTGCATCCCAACCTAAAAGGCTGGCATCTATTGTAACAATTGTCCCATCTGACCTGCGGAAGGTCATACCCTTGGACAGATGGACCCGACATAGTCACCAGAGAAGAGAATCTCTGGTCTCTTGGTCCAGGTTTAACAGGGGGACAAATCTGTGTAATCCCCGTTCCTCTGACTGAGCATGCATAGTTGCAGCGGTCTGAAATGTAGACGTGCAAACGGTACTATGTCCCTTGCCGCTACCATTAAGCCGATTTCATTCATGTACTGAGCCACCGAAGGGCGCGGATGGGATGAAAAAACACGGCAGAAATTTAGAAACTTTGACAACCTGGACTCCGTCAGGTAAATTTTCATTTCTACAGAATCTATCAGAGTCCCTAGGAGGGAAACCCTTGAGATTGGGGATAGAGAACTCTTTCCTTGTTCACTTTCCACCCATGTGATCTCAGAAATGCCAGTACTACGTCCGTATGAGACTGGGCAATTTGGATGTTTGACGCCTGTATCAGGATGTCGTCTAAATAAGGGGCCACTTCTATGCCCCGCGGTCTAAGGACCGCCAAAGCGACCCCAGAACCTCCATAAAGATTCAACGCCGCAGCAGCAGTGACAGAAGCAATGTATGCAAGGGGCTGCAGGATAAAACCCTGTTGAATAAACATTTTTTATCCATTGGATCTAAAAAGCACAACTGTCCTCGTCAGAGGTAGTGGTACGCTTAGCTCTCCACCTTAGGAACTGTCTGCCAGAAGTCCCGTGTGGTGGTAACTATTAGAAAACATTCTTCTAAAAAATAGGAGGGGAAGAGAACGGCACACCTGGTCTATCCCATTCCTTATTAAAAAATTTTTAGTAAACCTCTTTAGGTATTGGAAAAACATCAGTACACACCGGCACTGCATATTATTTATCCAGTCTACACAATTTCTCTGGCCCTGCGATTGTACACATTCATTCAGAGCAGCCAAAGCCTCCCTGAGCAACAAGTGGAGGTTCTCAAGCATAAATTTTAAATGTAGAAATATCAGAATCAGGTTAAATCATCTTCCCTGAGTCAAAAAAAATCACCCACAGACTAAGCATATTGTGAGGTAGTATCATACATGGTTCTTAAAGCGTCTGTATGCTCTGTATCTACCCCCAGAGCTAACTGCTTTCCTTTAATTTCAGGTAGTCTGACTAATACTGCTGCCAGAATATTATTCACCACCTTTGCCATGTCTTGTAAAATAAACGCTATGGGCGCCCTTGATGTACTTGGCGCCATTTGAGCGTGAGTCCCTGAAGCGGGAGTCGAAGGGTCTGACACGTGGGGAGAGTTAGTCGGCATAACTTTCCCCTCGACAGAATCCCCTGGTAAAAGAAACGCTATGGGTGCCCTTGATGTACTTGGCGCCATTTGAGCGTGAGTCCCTAAAGCGGGAGTCAAAAGGTCTGACACGTGGGGAGAGTTAGTCGGCATAACTACCCCCACGACAGAATTCTCTGGTGATAATGTTTTTAAAGACAAAAAATGATCTTTATTGTTTAACATGAAATCAGTACATCTGGTACACATTCTAAGATGGGGTTCCACCATGGCTTTAAAACATAATGAACACAGAGCTTCCTCTATGTCAGACATGTTAGAACAGACTAATAATGAGACTAGTAAGCTTGGAAAACACTTTAAATCAAGTTAACAAGCAAATATATAAAACGTTACTGTGCCTTTAAGAGAAACAAATTTTGTCAAAATTTGAAAAACAGTGAAAAAAAAGGCAGTAAAACAAACGAAATTTTTACAGTACATGTAATAAGGTAACAGAGCATTGCACCCACTTGCAAATGGATGATTAACCCCTTAATGCAAAAAACAGATAAAAAAAACCAAAAAAACGACAGACGTTTTTAAAAACAGACACAACAAACTGCCACAGCCAACAGTGGGAAGCTTCAGTTAACTGTTTCTATGCAAAATTTAAGCCAGCCATGTGGAAAAAACTTAGGCCCCAATAAGTTTTATCACCAAACATATGTTAAAAAACGATTAAACATGCCAGCAAACGTTTTAAAACACATTTTTACAAGAGTATGTATCTCTATTAATAAGCCTGATACCAGTCGCTTTTACTGCATTTAAGGCTATACCAACATTACAGTGTTATCACCAATGTACGTTAAAAAACGATTAAACATGCCAGCAAACGTTTTAAAACACATTTTTATAAGAGTATGTATCTCTATTAATAAGCCTGATACCAGTCGCTATCGCTGCATTTAAGGCTTTACTTACATTACTTCGGTATCAGCAGTATTTTCTTAGTCAATTCCATTCCTAGAAAAATATTTTACTGCACATACCTTATCTGCAGGAAAACCTGCACGCCATTCCCCCTCTGAAGTACCTCACTCCTCAGAATGTGTGAGAACAGCAAATGGATCTTAGTTACGTCTGCTAAGATCATAGAAAAACGCAGGCAGATTCTTCTTCCAAATACTGCCTGAGATAAACAGCACACTCCGGTGCCATTTAAAAATAACAAACTTTTGATTGAAGAATAAACTAAGTAGAAAGCACCACAGACTCTCACGACCTCCTATCTATGTTGAGGCTTGCAAGAGAATGACTGAATATGGCAGTTAGGGGAGGAGCTATATAGCAGCTTTGCTGTGGGTGGACTCTTGCAGCTTCCTGTTGGGAAGGAGAATATATTCCATAAGTAATGGATGATCCGTGGACTGGATACACTTAACAAGAGAAAAGAGAGAGAGAGAAAGAAAGAAAGAGAGACAAAGAAAGAAAGAGAGAGAGAGAAAGAAAGAAAGAAAGAAAGAAAGAAAGAAAGAAAGAAAGAAAGAAAGAAAGGAAGAAAGGAAGAGAGAGAGACAAAGAAAGAAAGAGAGAGAGAGAGAGAGAGAGAGGAAGAAAGAGAGACAAAGAAAGAAAGAGAGAGAGAGAGAGAGAGAGAGAGAGAGAAAGAAAGGGAGAAAGAAAGAAAGAAAGAAAGAAAGAAAGAAAGAAAGAAAGGAAGAAAGAGATAAAGGGGTTTATTTATGAAGCAGTGAATGCTGCTTCCGACCCTCTCCGCTTCAGTTCCGACTGAAGTAGAAGTTAAGAAGCAGAGGTCCTAAGACCGCTGCTCCTTAACTTGTCCGCCACCTCTGAGGTGGCGGACAGTAATCAGCTCGATCGAATACGATCGGGTTGATTGACACCCCCTGCTAGCGGCCGATTGGCTGCAAATCTGCAGGGGGCGGTATTGCACCAGCAGTTCACCAGAACTGCTGGTGCAATGATAAATGCCAACATTTATCTATGTGCGGCGGACATGGTTCGCTATAGCGGATCATGTCTGTCCGCACCAACATAA
This sequence comes from Bombina bombina, assembly GCF_027579735.1. Lineage (NCBI taxonomy): Eukaryota > Metazoa > Chordata > Amphibia > Anura > Bombinatoridae > Bombina > Bombina bombina. The sequence goes on along the minus strand of NC_069507.1, from coordinate 33,029,814 downwards.
ATAGACCCCAAAGAGAGAGACAGAGAGCGAAAGAAAGAAAGAAAGAAAGAAAGAAAGAAAGAAATTGATTGGATTTTAACTTTTGTTTTCAAATGTCTAAGTTTTTCTAGAAATTACACAGAAGCAATTAACTTAGACTTCAATTTTATTATGAAGCTCTTCTTAAGTGGAAAAATCTAGACATGATTGAGTACTTGCGTCATGTCATTACTTTTGTCTATCATTTGTTGGCTTCCGACGCTTGCCTACTTTTCCTGTTACATCCAAACACACTAATTATGTTTAATTAATACTAGTAACACAGGTCAACGGAAGAATAAAACAATTATCCAGCCCTTGATCCTTGTACACCCAACTCTTAAAGCTACGTTCTACCTAAAAATCCCAGATGAATGTGCTGGATTGTTTCTTTCACTCATAGATAATTATTCGATGTCATCTCATACTTTATTTTTGATATTATACAGGGGGTTTATCCCTAGTCACTAAATAAACGTTTAAAGGGCCATAATACCCAAATGTTTAAACACTTGAAAGTGATGCAGCATAGCTGTAAAAAGCTGACTAGAAAATATCACCTGAACATCTCTATGTAAAAAAGAAAGATATTTTACCTCAAAAGTTCCTCAGTAGCCACCTCCCATTGTAAAGGATTTCTAAGCAGCATATTAGTATGTCTGTCCTAGGACAGTTGAAGGGATGAGCCTCGTGCACTCTCATATAATTTCACCAATCAGGTAAAGGAAGTTTACAATGAAATCTCATGAGAGTTAAGTCAAATCTCATGAGATCACAGTAAAGGTTCCTGACCTCAGCACTGCTGATGCTGATTGGCTGCTGTTCATTTCTTAATTATTATTTTTTTACCTGCAGTTGGGAGCAGGTGAAGTATAACTTTTTACACAGAACTTACTCTGCTGAGCTGAGGACATTGTGATGTAAAATATCTTCCTTTTTTTACATAGAGATGCTCAGGTGATATTTTCCTGTCAGCTTTTTACAGCTATACTGCATCAGTTTCAAGTGATTTAGCATATGAGTATTATGTCCCTTTAACCTCATTTGTGCTGGTCCTTTGTGCATTTTTTCCCCTGTTTTTTCTTTATATATAAATAAAATAAACAACAAAATTATGTTTCAGTACAAATGGATGCCATACTTACAGTTGTTTGTTTACTTTCCACATCATTGTCAGAGTGTTGGTATTATTCTGTGCATTCCAGTTACATCTATGGGGCCAATTTATTAAGGCCTAATGCACGTTTCCGCGCGAGCCTTAAGGCTCGCCGGAAACAGGAGTTAAGAAGCAGCGGTCTTAAGACTGCTGCTCCTTAACTCGTCCGCCAGTTCTGAGTCGGCAGACTGCAAACCGCCCGATCAGATACGATTGGGTTGATTGACATCCCCTGCTAGCGGCCGATTGGCCATGAATGTGTAGGTGGCCGCATTACACAAATCATCAGCCCATCTCTTATACCATCACTTCACTTTTGCTCTTATGAACTTCACACATTCCTAAACTATCTCTATCCTTCCTGCACCTCAACCTAAAAACACTCTAAATATTGCAAATCTGTATCCCATCATATATCACTCTCCCTCTTGCTCAAACAAGCAGCTGGTGATATCTCCCCTAATCCTGCCCCCCCCCCCCCGACAATTGCCTAGCCTTGCCACCCATGTGTGCTTTCCAATAGACCTAGAAATCAAAACCCTGGAAACCGTATTCAAAATTCTATTGTTTCTAAATCCAATTCCACCTTCTCTTTTGCACTCTAGAACTCTCAGTCTATTTGCAACAAGCTTACTTCTATCCAGTACATCTTTTCACCCAATCCCTGAATCTTCTGGCTCTCACAGAAACCTGGCTCTCTCCGTCAGACACAGCCTCCCCTGCTGCATTGTCACATGGGGTCACCATTTCAGCCACACCCAAGGTTTGGTAACAGACAAGGAGGAGGTGTAGGTACCTTACTTTACTCTTGATGCACCTTCCAACAAATACGGCACATCTCTTCCCTCACTTTTGTTTTACTTTAAACCCACATGGTTCGCTCTCCCTTTATGTGTTGTGGTTTTATATTGTTCCCTGGCTCCTCTACTCAATTTCTTGATCATTTTGTGACCCCTACCCTCATTCTTGGGGGCTTCAACCTTTCTGTTGACAATCCCACTGCCCCTGCTGTGAAAAAAACTTCTCCAGCTCATTTCCTCTTACGTTCTGTCACTATGGTCTGACTCAGCCACCCACAAAGATGGATGCTCTGAGCTTCAGCTATCAATGCACTCTCTCAAATTACACAAATTCCCCTTTTCTTCTTTCTGACCATCATCTCCTCACTTGTAACATCACAGCACTTCCTACTGCTCTCCCTCATTCTACCCCTCACATCAAAATGCACAGGAACATTAAGTCACTAGATTGGCAACACCTTTCAAACTCTCTCAAGCCTCTGCTCTCTTCATTCTCCTGCTTTTCCTGCCCTGACCAATCTATTTGACAATTTGGCCCCTTCTACCATAGCTAAAAAGTCATGAACTCCTCCTCAGCCCTGGCATACTCCTCTGACACGCTACCTACGTAGATGTTCCTGCACGGCTGAGCGACATTGGAGAAAATCCCGATGTTCAGCTTTATATGGTAAAGGCAGGAACACCTACTAAATAAACGTTAAACATGCAGGTGCAGAGCATCTCAATGCATTTTGGACCTGCATTTGCCTTATTACTGATGCTTCTTGGCAGCCTAATAAGTGTCTGTTGATCTAACCCAGGATCTTCCTCCAGTGTACAAACTACTAATCTCAGATGTAAATGCACTAAGTCGTTCCATTGTTTTTGGTTGTTGTTACATTATTTTATATATATATATATATATATATATATATATTCTTTTTATTTATTTATTTATTTTGGCGAAATGTTATACGAAACATTTTTTTATCAACAAGACTGTTTAGGTAATATTTTTGAAAAATTATTTACTAATATTTTGTCTGCATCAAAATGTAGACATAGATTAAAATCCCGAATGCTGAAATATCATGGCTTTAAATGTTAACCTACAATTACGTTTTTGTTGCTATCCACCATTTGAATCTTCAGCTGCAAGCAAAACTTTCTCTGGAAGCCTAGGAATTAATTCTAACATAAAGCTTAAAGGGATATACAAGTCAAAATTAACTTATTTTGTACTCATGAAGAGAATAGGTCATCATGCAAATTGTTGCCTGTAAACGCATGATGACCTGTTCTCATCATAAAGGGGAACCACTGATCAAAGCTCCGGATCAGCAATTACTCTGCATTACAGGCCCAACCGTTAGTGGTATAGTGGGAAAGGGAATCTTGTGGAGAATCGCAGAGTGTTCAATAAAATAGGGGTCAGTCTGGAGAAGTCTTATAGAATGTGAGGAGGTAACAAGAGAGGAGGAGAGAAGGAGCTCATGAGCAGAGCAAAGCGGATGGTAGGGAGAGTATCTGGAGACGAGGTGGAAGATATAGGGTGGAGCAGTGTTATTGAGAGCTTTAAAAGTTAGTCAGTATTTTATGTTTTACTCTGGAAGTTAGAGGACGCCAGTGAAGGGATTGTCAGAGAGGTGCAACAGATGAGGAGCGACGTGTAAGGAAGATCAGCCTGGCAGAGGCATTTGTTATAGATTGTAAGGGAGATAGATGGCAATTAGGGAGCCCGGAGAGGATGAAGTTGCAATAGTCAAGGTGATAAATGATGAGATAGTGGATTAAAGCCTTAGTTGTGTCTTGTGTGAGAGAATGAAACATTTTGGAGATGTTTTTAAGGTGGAGGTGGCAGGAATTGGCCAAAGACTGGATGTAGGGAGTTAAAACAAGATCTGAGTCGTGTGACCCCAAGGCATCGGTCATGTGGGGTTGGCATAATTATGTTATTATCAACAGTTAGAGAAAGTTTGGGATTGGGATTTTGGAAGAAGGGGGGAAATAAGGAGATTAGTTTTGGAGGTACTGAGAGGAAATCCAGGATGAAATATTACAAAGACAATTAGTGACATGAGTTAGTAAGGAAGGGGATAGGTCTGGTGCAGAGAGGTACTGTAGATTTGGGTATCATCAGCATACAAATTATATTGAAACCCATGGGATTTTATTAAGGAACCTTACGGCTAGATTATGAGTTTTGTCGGTAATGGTGTGCGGTGCTAATGAGCAGTGTGTGCTCACCGCTCACCTACAGACAACGCTTGTATTAAGGGTTTTTTTAAACCCGGCATTAGCCGCAGAAAAGTGAGCGGAGAGCAAAATTTTGCTCCACGTCTCACTGTAATATCAGCGCTGCTTACGTTAGCGGTGAGCTGGTAAAACGTGCTCGTGCACGATTTCTCCATAGGACTCAATGGGGGAGAGCCAGCTGAAAAAAAACCTAACACCTGCAAAAAAGCAGCATTCAGCTCCTAATGCAGCCCCATTGATTCCTATGGGGAAATACAAGTTATGTCTACACCTAACACCCTAACATGAACCCCGAGTCTAAACACCCCTAATCTTACACTTATTAACCCCTAATCTGCCGCCCCCGGCATCGCCGACACCTACATTATATTATTAACCCCTAATCTGCCGCTCCAGACACCGCCACCATCTACATTATACTTATGAACCCCTAATCTGCTGCCCCCAACATCGCTGACACCTATATTATATTTATTAACCCCTAATCTGCCACCCCCAATGTCGCCACCACCTACCTACACTTATTAACCACTAATCTGCTGCCCCCAACGTCGCCGCCACTATATTAAAGTTCTTAACCTCTAAACCTAAGTCTAACCCTAACCCTAACACCCCCTAACTTAAATATAATTTAAATAAATCTAAATAAAATAACTATCATTAACTAAATTATTCCTATTTAAAACGAAATACTTACCTATAAAATAAACCCTAAGCTAGCTACAATATAACTAATAGTTACATTGTAGCTATCTAAGGGTTTATTTTTATTTTACAGGCAAGTTTGTATTTATTTTAACTAGTTACGATAGTTATTTAATAGTTACTAACTATTTAATAGCTACCTAGTTAAAATAAAGACAAATTTACCTGTAAAATAAAACCTAACCTAAGTTACAATTATACCTAACACTGCACTATAATTAAATTAATTCCCTAAATTAACTACAATTGAATACAATTAAATACAATTATCTAAAGTACGGGGAAAAAAACACTAAATTACAGAAAATAATAAAATAATTACAAGTTTTTTAAACTAATTACACCTAATCTAATCCCCCTAATAAAATAAAAAAGCCCCCTAAAATAATAAAAAGCCCTACCCTATACTAAATTACAAATAGACCTTAAAAGGGCCTTTTGCGGGGCATTTCCCTAAAGTAATCAGCTCTTTTGCTTGTAAAAAAAAGAACGATACCCCCCAACATTAAAACCCACCACCCACACACCCAACCCTACTCTAAAACCCACCCAATCCCCCCTTAATAAAACCTAACACTAACCCCTTGAAGATCACCCTACCTTGAGAAGTCTTCACCAAACCGGGCTGAAGTCCTCAACGAGGCCGGGCGAAGTGGTCCTCCAGACGGGCAGAAGTCTTCATCCAAGCTGGGAAGAAGAGGTCCTCTAGATGGGCAGAAGTCTTCATCCAGTCGGCATCTTCTATCTTCATCCATCCGGCGCGGAGCGGGTCCATCTTCAAGACATCCGACGCGGAGCATTCTCTTCTTTCGACGTCTTCTTACTAAATGACGGTTCCTTAAAAGGGACACTGTACCCAAAATTTTTCTTTTGTAATTCAGAAAGAACATGCAATTTTAAGCAACTTTCTTATTTACTCCTATTATCAAATTTTCTTTGTTCTCTTGCTATCTTTATTTGAAAAAGAAGGCATCTAAGCTTGTTTTGGGTTCAGTACTCTGGACAGCACTTTTTATTGGTGAATTAATTTATCCACCAATCAGCAAGGACAACCCAGGTTGTTCACCAAAAATGGGCCGGCATCTAAACTTACATTTTTGTATTTCAAATAAAGATACCAAGAGAATGAAGAAAATTTGATAAAAGGAGTAAATTAGAAAGTTGCTTAAAATGTAATGCTCTATCTGAATTACGAAAGAAAAAATTTGGGTACAGTGTCCCTTTAAGTGACGTCATCCAAGATGGCGTCCCTTCAATTCCGATTGGCTGATAGAATTCTATCAGCCAGTCAGAATTAAGGTAGAAAAAATCCTATTGGCTGATGCAACCAGCCAATAGGATTGAACTTCAATCCCATTGGCTGATCCAATCAGCCAATAAGATTGAGCTAGCATTCTACTGACTGTTCCAATCAGCCAATAGAATGCAAGCTCAATCCTATTGGCTGACTGCACCAGCCAATTGGATTTTTTCTACCTTAATTCTGATTGGCTGATAGAATTCTATCAGTCAATCGGAATTGAAGGGACGCCATCTTGGATGACGTCACTTAAAGGAACCGTCATTTAGTAAGAAGACGTCGAAAGAAGAGGATGCTCCGCGTCAGATGTCTTATAGATGGACCCGCTCAGCGCCGGATGGATGAAGATAGAAGATGCCATCTGGATGAAGACTTCTGCCCGTCTGGAGGACCTCTTCTTCCCGGCTTGGATGAAGACTTCTGCCCGTCTGGAGGACCACTTCGCCTGGCTTCGTTGAGGACTTCGGCCCGGTTGGGTGAAGACTTCTCAAGGTAGGGTGATCTTCAAGGGGTTAGTGTTAGGTTTTATTAAGGAGGGATTGGGTGGGTTTTAGAGTAGGGTTGGGTGTGTGGGTGGTGGGTTTTAATGTTGGGGGGGTATTGTACTTTTTTTTTACAAGTAAAAGAGCTAATTACTTTGGGGCAATGCCCCGCAAAAGGCCCTTTTAAGGTCTATTTGTAATTTAGTATAGGGTAGGGCTTTTTATTATTTTGGGGGACTTTTTTATCTTATTAGGGGGATTAGATTAGGTGTAATTAGTTTAAAAAACTTGTAATTATTTTATTATTTTCTGTAATTTAGTGGGTTTTTTTCCGTACTTTAGATAATTGTATTTAATTGTAGTTAATTTAGGGAATTTATTTAATTGTAGTGTAATGTTAGGTGTAATTGTAACTTAGGTTAGGTTTTATTTTACAGGTAAATTTGTCTTTATTTTAACTAGGTAGCTATTAAATAGTTAATAACTATTTAATAATTATTGTACCTAGTTAAAATAAATACAAAGTTGCCTGTAAAATAAAAATAAACGCTGAGATAGATAAAATGTAACTAATAGTTATATTGTAGCTAGCTTAGGGTTTATTTTATAGGCAAGTATTTAGTTTTAAATAGGAATAATTTAGTTAATTGTAGTAATTTTATTTAGATTTATTTAAATTATATTTAAGTTAGGGGGGTGTTAGGGTTAGACTTAGATTTAGGGGTTAATACATTTAATATTGTTGCGGCGACGTTGGGGGCGGCAGATTAGGGGTTAATAAATGTAGGTAGGTGTCGGCGATGTTAGGGACGGCAGATTAGGGGTTAATAAAATTTAACTAGTTTTAACGATGCGGGAGTGCGGCGGTTTAGGGGTTAACATATTTTTATAGTTGCGGCGATGTCCGGTTCAGCAGATTAGGGGTTAAAATTTTTATTTTAGTATTTGCGATGTGGGGGGGGGGCTCGGTTTAGGGGTTAATAGGTAGTTTATTGGTGTTAGTGTACTTTTTAGCACTTTAGTTTAGAGTTTTATACTACGACGTTAGCCCATAAAACTCCTAACTACTGACTTTAAAATGCGTTGCCAGGCTTGACAGGAGAGGGTGTACCGCTCACTTTTTGGAAGACTCCTAATACCGGCATTAGGCAAATCCCATTGAAAAAATAGGATACGCTATTGACATAAGTGGAATTGCGGTATTTTCGAGTCTGGCCAAAAAAGTGAGCGGTGAACATGTCATTTCAAGACTCGTAATACCAGCGGGCGTTAAAAAGCAGCATTGGGACCTCTCAACACTGCTTTTTAAGCATAACGCAAACTCGTAATCTAGCCGTTAGGATGATGTACAAACTGAGAAGAGAAGGGAACCAAGGACAGAGCCTTGTGGTCTAATTTGCTTTGCACTCTTTCTATCCTTTGTTGAAAATCATACAGAGCTAACTGCTGATTGGTAGCTGTACATATAAGCCTGATGTCATTGGATAATGACAATGTGTTCAGCTAGCTCCTTGTAGTGCATTGATGCTCTTCAATGGAGGATACCAAGAGAATGAAACAAATGTGATACTATAAGTGTCATGAGATGCAGGACACAGCATAGAAGATACAATGCTATTTTATTGCATAGCACAGAAGTATACAGCTTGTACAACACATCTAACTTAGTAACTGCAAAATAAAATATAACGGCTATATGCCACGCCCTCATCCCGTGACGTCACACTTCCACTCTCATCACATCTACCCCCTTTTCAAAGGACAAAGCATACATTTATTTTTTTTAGAGTACAACAAATTAACAAGTTATAAGAGAATATTTGAACAACAGGGAACACAATCCTGACTTGGACATCAGGGTAGACTACCCTAGCCCACAGTGACTATGGGATTAATCTGCCCATTCTTCTGGTCACTGCTCTAACTACAGTGCTAATCCCTGTAGCGGGCTGGAAGTTTCACCACTCTTCCACTTGTCGTCATTTTACATGAACTGTCCTCTTGATACAGAAGAAGGTGATTGAGAGTCTGCTGGAATCAAAGAAGTATCCCTGCTGTGGTCTTGCTGAGGGGAAGGCACCCCTCTTAAAACAGGGGATCCCACTGACTGTGGCTCTGAGGCATCCAGTCCCAAACTCTCAGGTACTGGCTGAAGATGTCTTCTATTTTGACGTGTGACTGCCCCTCCTTCAGTAAGGACTACATAAGACCTTGGTTCTGGAGAGCGTCCTATTACCATAGCAGACGTCTTCCATTTATTCTCATCATCCAGCTAAACTCTGACATTTTGGCTGAAATTCAGCTCCTGCAAGGGCGTCATCCTAGCATCAACTGTGCCGGGCTAAAGCCTGTGGCTTGGATGGGAGTCGCCCTATAGGCCAAGAGAGTTAGGTACGGCTCAGATTGCTTCAAAATGAACTTGGTTGTTTGAACTGCCCTTTCAGCTATTCCATTGGCCTGCAGGTAATGTGGACTTGAGGTAGAATGGACAAAATCTTATTCACTGCTGAAAGAACTGAACTCCATGGAGGCAAACTGCATTCTGTTATCACTCACTAACTCCATTGGTATGCCCAACCGGGTGAACAAGCTTTTGAGACAAGTGATAACGGCTGGACTGGTGATCTCATTCAAGGGTGCAATCTCCAAATACCTGGAATAGTAGTCAATCAAGACTAGGTACTTCTTCCCATGCAGTTCGCACAAATCTGCGGCTATCTTCTGCCACAGACCTGCAGGCAGCAGCGTAGAAATCAAGGGCTATCTTCACTGAGTAGGCCGGCGTTCCCGGCAAAAGGCACATTTCTCTTGTTAAGTGTATCCAGTCCACGGATCATCCATTACTTATGGGATATTAACTCCTCCCCAACAGGAAGTGCAAGAGGATTCACCCAGCAGAGCTGCTATATAGCTCCTCCCCTAACTGCCTTTACCAGTCATTCTCTTGCACCCAACGAATAGATAGGATGTGTGAGAGGACTGTGGTGATTATACTTAGTTTCATACCTTCAATCAAAAGTTTGTTATTTTATAATAGCACCGGAGTGTGTTATTCCTTCTCTGGTAGAATTTGAAGAAGAATCTACCTGAGTTTTTCTATGATTTTAGCCGGAGTAGTTAAGATCATATTGCTGTTTCTCGGCCATCTGAGGAGAGGTAAACTTCAGATCAGGGGACAGCGGGCAGATTAATCTGCAAAGAGGTATGTAGCAGCTTATTATTTTCTGACAATGGAATTGATGAGAAAATTCTGCCATACCGATATAATGTAAACTCAGCCTTAAATGCAGTAGCAGCAACTGGTATCAGGCTGTCATGTATGTATATTTTACACTTCAGTATTCTGGGGAATGGCACTTCACTGGAATTATACTGTATGCATAAAACTTTAGCCTAATTTGCAGGGACTAGCAACAGGCTTTTTAATAACACTCAATTTATTAATGTTAAACGTTTTTTGCTGGCATGTAAAATCGTTTAATTTTCTGAGGTACTGGGTGAAAAAATGTTTTGGGCACTATTTTTTTCCACTTGGCAGTCGTTTTATTTAATTTATGACAGTTTACTGATCTCTCTCACTGTTAGCTATCAGGGTTAGTTATCCTTTGCTAATGGGAGCAATCCTTTGCTAAAATTGTGTTTTTTACAAAGATTTGATGCTATAACTTTTCAGTTTATTAATTTTCAACTGTCATAACTTTTTTCTGTGCTTCTTATAGGCACAGTACGTTTTCATATTATAGTAAATTACTTGAAAAGTATTTCCAAGTTGCTAGTTTATTTGCTAGTGTGTTAAACATGTCTGATTCAGAGGAAGATATCTGTGCTATATGTGCTAAAGCCAAAGTGGAGCCCAATAGAAATTTATGTACTAACTGTATTGATGCTACTTTAAATAAAAGTCAATCTGTACAAATTGAACATATTTCACCAAACAACGAGGGGAGAGTTATGCCGACTAACTCGCCTCACGTGTCAGTACCTGCATCTCCCGCTCGGGAGGTGCGTGATATTGTAGCGCCGAGTACATCTGGGCGGCCATTACAAATCACATTACAGGATATGGCTACTGTTATGACTGAAGTTTTGGCTAAATTACCAGAACTAAGAGGTAAGCGTGATCACTCTGGGGTGAGAACAGAGTGCGCTGATAATATTAGGGCCATGTCAGACACTGCGTCACAATTTGCAGAACATGAGGACGGAGAGCTTCATTCTGCGGGTGACGGTTCTGATCCAAACAAACTGGATTCAGATATTTCAAATTTTAAATTTAAGCTGGAAAACCTCCGTGTATTACTAGGGGAGGTGTTAGCGGCTCTGAATGATTGTAACACAGTTGCAATACCAGAGAAAATGTGTAGGTTGGATAAATATTTTGCGGTACCGGCGAGTACTGACGTTTTTCCTATACCTAAGAGACTTACTGAAATTGTTACTAAGGAGTGGGATAGACCCGGTGTGCCGTTCTCACCCCCTCCGATATTTAGAAAGATGTTTCCAATAGACACCACCACACGGGACTTATGGCAAACGGTCCCTAAGGTGGAGGGAGCAGTTTCTACTTTAGCTAAGCGTACCACTATCCCGGTGGAGGATAGCTGTGCCTTTTCAGATCCAATGGATAAAAAGTTAGAGGGTTACCTTAAGAAAATGTTTGTTCAACAAGGTTTTATATTGCAACCTCTTGCATGCATTGCGCCTGTCATGGCTGCAGCAGCATTTTGGTTTGAGTCTCTGGAAGAGACACTTGAATCAGCTCCATTAGATGAGATTACACACAAGCTTAAAGCCCTTAAGTTAGCTAACTCATTTATTTCAGATGCCGTAGTACATTTAACTAAACTTACGGCTAAGAATTCCGGATTCGCCATTCAGGCACGCAGAGCACTGTGGCTAAAATCCTGGTCAGCTGACGTTACTTCTAAATCTAAATTGCTTAATATACCTTTCAAAGGGCAGACCTTATTCGGGCCCGGGTTGAAAGAAATTATCGCTGACATTACAGGAGGTAAAGGCCATGCCCTGCCTCAAGACAGAGCCAAACCTAAGGCTAGACAGTCTAATTTTCGTTCCTTTCGTAATTTCAAAGCAGGAGCAGCATCAACTTCCTCTGCACCAAAACAGGAAGGAGCTGTTGCTCGCTACAGACAAGGCTGGAGACCTAACCAGTCCTGGAACAAGGGCAAGCAGGCCAGGAAACCTGCTGCTGCCCCTAAGACAGCATGAATCGAGGGCCCCCGATCCGGGAACGGATCTAGTGGGGGCAGACTTTCTCTCTTCGCCCAGGCTTGGGCAAGAGATGTCCAGGATCCCTGGGCGTTAGAGATCATATCTCAGGGATACCTTCTAGACTTCAAATTCTCTCCCCCAAGAGGGAGATTTCATCTGTCAAGGTTGTCAACAAACCAAATAAAGAAAGAGGCGTTTCTACGCTGCATACAAGATCTTTTATTAATGGGAGTGATCCATCCGGTTCCGCGGTCGGAGCAAGGACAAGGGTTTTACTCAAATCTGTTTGTGGTTCCCAAAAAAGAGGGAACTTTCAGGCCAATCTTGGATTTAAAGATCCTAAACAAATTCCTAAGAGTTCCATCGTTCAAAATGGAAACTATTCGGACAATTTTACCCATGATCCAAAAGGGTCAGTACATGACCACAGTGGATTTAAAGGATGCTTACCTTCACATACCGATTCACAAAGATCTTTACCGGTATCTAAGGTTTGCCTTTCTAGACAGGCATTACCAGTTTGTAGCTCTTCCATTCGGATTGGCTACGGCTCCGAGAATCTTCACAAAGGTTCTGGGTGCTCTTCTGGCGGTACTAAGACCGCGAGGAATTGCGGTAGCTCCGTACCTAGACGACATTCTGATACAAGCTTCAAGCTTTCAAACTGCCAAGTCTCATACAGAGTTAGTACTGGCATTTCTAAGGTCGCATGGATGGAAGGTTTACGAAAAGAAGAGTTCTCTCTTTCCACTCACAAGAGTTCCCTTCTTGGGGACTCTTATAGATTCTGTAGAAATGAAGATTTACCTGACAGAAGACAGGTTAACAAAGCTTCAAAATGCATGCCGTGTCCTTCATTCCATTCAACACCCGTCAGTAGCTCAATGCATGGAGGTGATCGGCTTAATGGTAGCAGCAATGGACATAGTACCCTTTGCACGACTACATCTCAGACCGCTGCAATTGTGCATGCTAAGTCAGTGGAATGGGGATTACTCAGACTTGTCCCCTACTATGAATCTGGATCAAGAGACCAGAAATTCTCTTCTATGGTGGCTTTCCACCTCTGTCCAGGGGGATGCCATTCAGCAGGCCGGACTGGACAATTGTAACAACAGACGCCAGCCTACTAGGTTGGGGCGCTGTCTGGAATTCTCTGAAGGCTCAGGGACAATGGAATCAGGAGGAGAGTCTCCTACCAATAAACATTCTGGAATTGAGAGCAGTTCTCAATGCCCTTCTGGCTTGGCCCCAGTTAACAACTCGGGGGTTCATCAGGTTTCAGTCGGACAACATCACGACTGTAGCTTACATCAACCATCAGGGAGGGACAAGAAGCTCCCTAGCAATGATGGAAGTATCAAAGATAATTCGCTGGGCAGAGTCTCACTCTTGCCACCTGTCAGCAATCCACATCCCGGGAGTGGAGAACTGGGAGGCGGATTTCTTAAGTCGTCAGACTTTTCATCCGGGGGAGTGGGAACTTCATCCGGAGGTCTTTGCCCAAATACTTCGACGTTGGGGCAAACCAGAGATAGATCTCATGGCGTCTCGACAGAACGCCAAGCTTCCTCGTTACGGGTCCAGATCCAGGGATCCGGGAGCGGTTCTGATAGATGCTTTGACAGCACCTTGGACCTTCGGGATGGCTTATGTGTTTCCACCCTTCCCGATGCTTCCTCGATTGATTGCCAGAATCAAACAGGAGAGAGCATCAGTGATTCTAATAGCGCCTGCATGGCCACGCAGGACTTGGTATGCAGATCTAGTGGACATGTCATCCTGTCCACCTTGGTCGCTACCTCTGAAACAGGACCTTCTGATCCAGGGTCCCTTCAAACATCAAAATCTAATTTCTCTGAAGCTGACTGCTTGGAAATTGAACGCTTGATTTTATCAAAACGTGGTTTTTCTGAGTCAGTTATTGATACCTTAATACAGGCTAGGAAGCCTGTTACCAGAAAGATTTACCATAAGATATGGCGCAAATACTTATATTGGTGCGAATCCAAGAGTTACTCATGGAGTAAGGTTAGGATTCCGAGGATATTGTCTTTTCTACAAGAAGGTTTAGAAAAGGGTTTATCCGCTAGTTCCTTAAAGGGACAGATTTCAGCTCTGTCCATTCTTTTACACAAACGTCTGTCAGAAGTTCCGGACGTTCAAGCTTTTTGTCAGGCTTTAGCTAGGATCAAGCCTGTGTTTAAAACTGTTGCTCCACCATGGAGTTTGAACTTAGTTCTTAATGTTTTACAGGGGGTTCCGTTTGAACCCCTTCATTCTATTGATATCAAGTTGTTATCTTGGAAAGTTCTGTTTTTAATGGCGATTTCCTCGGCTCGAAGAGTCTCTGAGTTATCTGCCTTACATTGTGATTCTCCTTATCTGATTTTTCATTCAGACAAGGTAGTTCTGCGTACTAAACCTGGGTTCCTACCTAAGGTGGTCACTAACAGGAATATCAATCAAGAGATTGTGGTTCCATCTTTGTGTCCTAATCCTTCTTCGAAAAGGAATGTCTGCTACACAATCTAGATGTAGTCCGTGCCCTGAAATTTTATCTACAGGCAACTAAGGATTTTCGACAAACGTCTTCCCTGTTTGTCGTTTATTCTGGTCAGAGGAGAGGTCAAAAAGCTTCGGCTACCTCTCTCTCCTTTTGGCTTCGTAGCATAATACGGTTAGCCTATGAGACTGCTGGACAGCAGCCTCCTGAAAGAATTACAGCACACTCTACTAGAGCTGTGGCTTCCACTTGGGCCTTTAAGAATGAGGCTTCTGTTGAACAGACTTGCAAGGCTGCAACTTGGTCTTCTCTTCATACTTTTTCCAAATTTTACAAATTTGACACTTTTGCTTCTTCGGAGGCTGTTTTTGGGAGAAAGGTTCTTCAGGCAGTGGTTCCTTCCGTATAAAGAGCCTGCCTGTCCCTCCCGTCATCCGTGTACTTTAGCTTTGGTATTGGTATCCCATAAGTAATGGATGATCCGTGGACTGGATACACTTAACAAGAGAAAACATAATTTATGCTTACCTGATAAATTTATTTCTCTTGTAGTGTATCCAGTCCACGGCCCGCCCTGTCACTTTAAGGCAGGTAATTTTTCCATTAAACTACAGTCACCACTGCACCCTATGGTTTTCCTTTCTCTGCATGTTTTCAGTCGAATGACTGGTAATGGCAGTTAGGGGAGGAGCTATATAGCAGCTCTGCTGGGTGAATCCTCTTGCACTTCCTGTTGGGGAGGAGTTAATATCCCATAAGTAATGGATGATCCGTGGACTGGATACACTACAAGAGAAATAAATTTATCAGGTAAGCATAAATTATGTTTTTGACACATGGCTTGCAATGTTGTTACTGATCCCAGGCCACCATACCACCGTAGCTGCCCTTTCTCTGCACTTTGTAATGCGCAAGTGGCCATTATGAATCCTGCTTAACATCTCCTGCCGCATGCTAACAGGAATGACAATGCGGTCTTGGAACAGCACTAAACTAATGCTTGTGGGATATTTCCCTATCAAACCAAACTTGGCCAGTAGTCTTCTTATCCCAGCGTCAAGTAGAAGGATAAGGAAATATCCCAGAACAAAGTAAGTGTAAGACATGAGGTAAGCAGTACTCATGGTAGACAGGGTAGTCCTTCACAGCAATAAGATTAAGGTAGAGAATGGTCAGGGACCGGCAGATTTAGGCAACAGAAAGGCAATCCAGAAGAATAGCAGTTTAGGGGTAAACTAATAGAATGGTCAGGAACAGGCAGAGGTCAGCAACAAAAGGTAATCCAGCAGTTTAGCAGTTCAGGGGTAAACCAGGCAGAGTAGTCAGACAGGAAGAGTTCAGCAATGATAAGGCTATCCAGCAATTCAAGGGTTTAACAGGCAGAGTAGCCAGATAGGCAGAGTTCAGCAATAATAAGGCAATCCAGCAATTCAAGGGTAAAACAGGCAGAGTAGTCAGACAGGCAGAGTTAAGCAATAATAAGGGCAATTCAAGAAATAAATCACCTAGGAGCACACACAGTAACACCTATACTTGGGCAGTGAATGTAAGTTATGCAGGTACTTACATAGGTGTCGATTTGTGCCAAGGAGGAGTTTGGCTTAAGAGGGGAATAGACGTGCGGCGATGATGTCATTGTTACATGCTCACAGCAACCGCTGTGTCCCTGGCAACAGCCAGAGCGGAGCAAGGAGCGGCGTGACATAAACCATCCATCTCTGTGAGCTGCAACCTCTCTGACTGGTAAGAACTTAAAGACATCCAGGCTGCACATCTCTCGGCAGGGCCGTCTTTAACACAGGGCAAAATGGGCAGCTGCCCAGGGTCCAGTTTCTGTTGAGGGGCCTAAGAGTCCTAAAAAAAAATTATTTTTTTTTATGGTTTATACCAAACTGCTGATGTGACATGGGGAACACACACATTCAGTCCTAATACTGTCACAGTCAAAAGTACTCTGCTTATATATTATTTTTTTAAACTGTGCCAGACCGTGCCGCATGTCATGTGACATGCCAAGCTATTGCCATGTGCTGTTTTAGATGTGCACTGTGCAGCACTGAATGCAAAGCCCTAACTCGGCATCCAGCCATTTCCATTGCATCAGAAAAGGTCCTACTGGGGTTACCACTGTTACCAGGTAACTGCTCTGGTTGTGGGGATTGTTTCTGGGTAGGGCTGACTGTAGGCGCATGCAGCAGAAAGCTGGAGCGGCAGGCATGTGAGGATTTGAGCATCTGTGCAGCTGCATACACTGCTCTCTTCAGTCTTGAGGCTGTGTGACTCATCTCACACTGTATCCATGCAGCCTTGGACAGACAGCATCCCGTCTGCTGGTCCCCTTAGCCCTGCTCTTTCTGCTGTGGCCCTAAGATCAACTAACTGAAGTTTGTTAGGGGAACAGTGCTTTGTAGAAAGGTGTCAGTGGGAAGAATAAGTGAGTGCACACACACCCCTCCCCATGCAGCATTGTCTAGTGCAGAGTGAGAGGGAACTTGTTCCTAGCAAAGAAGTGACATGTGCTGCTGTGGCTGATGTATAGTGTCATGCTGATACTTCACACATTAATGTAAGGTTTATTTTTATAGTTCTATAAGAAAAAGAAGCACAGAGGCTCCAACATGGCCTAGTAACGTAACGGCAGTCGGATACAAAACATCAGCAGGATAGGAAATATACTCACAAGCGTAGTGCACCCAAATGGTGCTATTGTGGCAGCCTGGAACATCAAACAGTGGTCCAGCTCACTGGTGTCTCCAGCCAGATAGAGATGATCCTTGGCGAGGGCCTATCCTATGATGCCTATAAGGGCAAAAAAGGCACACACATAGCCCAGTAACGTTTGTACACCAGATAAAAAAGGATTCAAGGTTGTACTTACAGGAAACAAAGCACCACCAGGTGCAATATCAGCAGTACTGGGACCTCTCAGCCGCCCAGTGGACTGTGGAATCCAATTTGCAGGATGCAGAAAATCACCACTTTGGAAGATAGGACTAGCACACACACTCTGCCCCCAAACAGGAGCAGAATAATTGTGATAAAGCAAGTGTAAAAACAGCGACATGTTTCTCAGCCATCACAGGCTGTTTCCTCAGGCTATGTTAAAATGTTAACAACACTTGCTTTATAAAGACAATAGAACACATAAAACTAAATCTGATAGGCTAATTAATTTCTAAAGTGTGAACACCTGTTGCACAGGTCAGCAGTTGGTAGGCATGGAAACCCCTATATACAAAGCTCTCATATGTAACACAAACCATTTTGAGCAAATCCCAAATAAGAATAGATATCTCTGTATTAACCTCCATACCATTGCCAAACCCAAAATAGACAATAGCAATAACCTTGTAACCCTTCAAATTAAGATTAAAAAATAAAAAATGGAAAACAGTAATATAACAATCACAATAAAAACATTTGTTATACACCTCAAAATAAAATAATCACAATATGTACAACAATATAATATACCCACATAAAAAACATAAGCAGGATACATGTATTTTAATAGTCTCTATTCTACATATAATCACTTAATATGCCTGACCACATGTATGTTTTATATCACAATAGATCTATATTTTTCCTTTAGTATTATAGACCTTAATTGGTATTATATCTACATTGTACCCTCCTTTAAAGTATGACATTTATTTCTCTGCCCTAACAAAAAAGCTCTCATATGTAACACAAACCATTTTGAGCAAATCTCAAATAAGAATAGATATCTCTGTATTAAGTATAAAAAAATAAAAAAATAGATAATAAATAAGTAATCACCTTATGTGCAAACCTATAACAAGTAATTAATACTAGATGTGTCAACAAATATATAAATAAGAGATTGATCATCTTAACCTCAACAATTTTGGTATATCTTTCACTCAGAATATCCAGCGGCAAGAAATTGATTTTCTTGACTTAGTACTGAGTAAAACTACTGATGGTAAAGTGGGGTCTAAAACCTTTTTTAAGACTGTTGACTGCAACAGCTTTCTGCACTATGAAAGCAATCACTATAAGAGCTGGAAGCTAAATGTCCCATATGGGCAATTTAGAAGAATAAGGAGGAATTGTTCCCAAATAGAGGACTATGATATCCAAGCAAGGGTTATTGGAGACAGATTCCTAGAAAAGGGCTACCCGGTAGATCTGATAAATCATGAGATCAATAGGGTTAGGGAGGAGGATAGATCAAGTTATTTTAAAATTAATAAAAACAAAAAATCTAAAGATCAAATAGGCTTCAAAGAAATAAATCCCCCGTTATTTATCACTAGATATAATTCAAACCATATGGCAATTAATAAAATTCTTAATAAACACTGGTCTATCCTCACTGATGATTCCACTCTGAGGAATATTATAGGGACCAAACCAAAAGTGGTATATAGAAGAGCACCTACGCTCAAGACCGTTCTAGCACCCAGTAAGATTGTAAGAAACAAATTCCTTGTAAACAACAATGTAGGCTCCAACATCTTTAATGCTGGGCCTTTAATTAAAAAGAATATAGTCTCCAAATGTTATAGGAAACGCTGTGGCATGTGCAGCAATATTTGTCATAGGACTTCTAGTTTTAGATCCTCGAATACGGGTGAAATTTTTAAAATTAAGAGTCACATGACATGTGAAACTTCTTTTGTGATATATCTCCTTGACTGTAAATGTGGGGCCCAGTATGTAGGCTGCACCTGCAGAAAGGTAAAAAAACGATGGGCAGAGCACTCCTATAACATTAAGAAAAAAGCCAAATCTCACAGCGTCTCCAGACATTGTTTATCTCATCACAAAAAAGATAAGAACCCTATCAAAATAACACCTATTGAAATGATTTCAAAATCTTGTCCCAATGCTCTAATGACCCTTAGGAGAAGAGAGACATTTTGGATTAAAAGATTAGGTACTCTCCAACCAGATGGGCTCAATGAGAACCTTGATATGGCAGCATTCTGAATACCAATTTTTTTTTTTTTTTCTTTTGTTGGCCTCTATTAGGCTAGGTCACATTGACACTTTTTCACACCAATATCACATCACACATAGATAGGGGTTGCTGAGTGTTTTTGCATTATCCTACACAGTGGTTGTTTAGTATTTCGCCATGTGTAACAATTTTTTTTATTTTCTACTTACATTAGCGGTATAGCACTTTAATATTATTATTACTTATAAGATTACCATGATCAGATGACTTATTTATAGGATACAAGGGTATCTTTATGTTGGACCAATGATTACACATATTTATATATATACTTTCTGCACGTAATTTAGATATAGCTTTAGGTTTTGATTACATTCCACACTTTATTCTTGGCTTATTATTTTGTATTGTATATTATAAATATCTTGTTAGTACATTTATATTAACTATAGGTACATACATTTTGCATATATGATATCACAGATAGGGTTTAACATTAGTTAGTCATTGTGTCATTTTTTTCTTTCCCAAAAGGTTTAAACTGTCTTACAATGAAATAATCTTTCTATGGCTTAGGTGCTCTAGAGTTGCATTTTATATTTTATTTAATATGCGGTAGCATGTAAAAGCTTAATTATATATTGGGTTGAGATTCCCTCTTAGTAAATTTATTTATATATTTGTTGACACATCTAGTATTAATTACTTGTTATAGGTTTGCACATAAGGTGATTACTTATTTATTATCTATTTTTTTATTTTTTTATACTTAATACAGAGATATCTATTCTTATTTGAGATTTGCTCAAAATGGTTTGTGTTACATATGAGAGCTTTTTTGTTAGGGCAGAGAAATAAATGTCACACTTTAAAGGAGGGTACAATGTAGATATAATACCAATTAAGGTCTATAATACTAAAGGAAAAATATAGATCTATTGTGATATAAAACATACATGTGGTCAGGCATATTATGGCCTAGATTTGGAGTTCGGCGGTAAAAGGGCTGTTAACGCTCCGCGGGCTTTTTTCTGGCCGCACCATAAATTTAACTCTGGTATCGAGAGTTAAAACAAATGCTGCGTTAGGCTCCAAAAAAGGAGCGTAGAGCATTTTTACCGCAAATGCAACTCTCGATACCAGAGTTGCTTACGGACGCGGCCGGCCTCAAAAACGTGCTCGTGCACGATTCTCCCATAGGAAACAATGGGACTGTTTGAGCTGAAAAAAAACCTAACACCTGCAAAAAAGCAGCGTTCAGCTCCTAACGCAGCCCCATTGTTTCCTATGGGGAAACACTTCCTACGTCTGCACCTAACACTCTAACATGTACCCCGAGTCTAAACAACCCTAACCTTACACTTTTAACCCCTAATCTGCCGCTCCGTAAAACGCCGCCACCTACGTTATCCCTATGTACCCCTAATCTGCTGCCCTAACATCGCCGACCCCTATGTTATATTTATTAACCCCTAATCTGCCCCCCACAACGTCGCCGACACCTACCTACACTTATTAACCCCTAATCTGCCGACCGGACCTGAGCGCTACTATAATAAAGTTATTAACCCCTAATCCGCCTCACTAACCCTATCATAAATAGTATTAACCCCTAATCTGCCCTCCCTAACATCGCCGACACCTACCTTCAATTATTAACCCCTAAACTTCCGATCGGAGCTCACCGCTATTCTAATAAATGGATTAACCCCTAAAGCTAAGTCTAACCCTAACACTAACACCCCCCTAAGTTAAATATAATTTTTATCTAACGAAATAAATTAACTCTTATTAAATAAATGATTCCTATTTAAAGCTAAATACTTACCTGTAAAATAAATCCTAATATAGCTACAATATAAATTATAATTATATTATAGCTATTTTAGGATTAATATTTATTTTACAGGCAACTTTGTAATTATTTTAACTAGGTACAATAGCTATTAAATAGTTAAGAACTATTTAATAGTTACCTAGTTAAAATAATAACAAATTTACCTGTAAAATAAATCCTAACCTAAGTTATAATTAAACCTAACACTACCCTATCAATAAAATAATTAAATAAACTACCTACAATTACCTACAATTAACCTAACACTACACTATCAATAAATTAATTAAACACAATTCCTACAAATAAATACAATTAAATAAACTAGCTAAAGTACAAAAAATAAAAAAGAACTAAGTTACAGAAAATAAAAAAATATTTACAAACATAAGAAAAATATTACAACAATTTTAAACTAATTACACCTACTCTAAGCCCCCTAATAAAATAACAAAGCCCCCCAAAATAAAAAATTCCCTACCCTATTCTAAATTAAAAAAGTTACAAGCTCTTTTACCTTACCAGCCCTGAACAGGGCCCTTTGCGGGGCATGCCCCAAGAAGTTCAGCTCTTTTGCCTGTAAAAAAAAACATACAATACCCCCCCCCCAACATTACAACCCACCACCCACATACCCCTAATCTAACCCAAACCCCCCTTAAATAAACCTAACACTAATCCCCTGAAGATCTTCCTACCTTGTCTTCACCATCCAGGTATCACCGATCCGTCCTGGCTCCAAGATCTTCATCCAACCCAAGCGGGGGTTGGCGATCCATAATCCGGTGCTCCAAAGTCTTCCTCCTATCCGGCAAGAAGAGGACATCCGGACCGGCAAACATCTTCTCCAAGTGGCATCTTCGATCTTCTTCCATCCGGTGCGGAGCGGGTCCATCTTGAAGCAGGCGACGCGGATCCATCCTCTTCTTCCGATGTCTCCCGACTAATGACGGTTCCTTTAAGGGACGTCATCCAAGATGGCGTCCCTCGAATTCCGATTGGCTGATAGGATTCTATCAGCCAATCGGAATTAAGGTAGGAATTTTCTGATTGGCTGATAAATAATTAAAATATCGTCTATGTATCTAAAATACTTTAAAATGTTGTTATAAAACGGATTATTATTCCAAATAAAATTATTTTCAAATATAGACATGTATATATTTGCATATGATGGGGCAAATGTAGTCCCCATCGCAGTACCCTGTACTTGTTGATAAAAAGTGCCTTCAAATAAAAAGTAGTTGTGTGTAAGAACAAATGAGATAGCATCTTCAATAAATTTCCTTTGTAATGTGGGTAAATGAGTGTTCATTAAAGATTCTCTAATGGCTGCTACCCCTTTGGAATGAGGAATGCAGGTATAAAGAGCAGCTGCATCGCAGGTTATCCATGTGTAGTTTTCATTCCATTCTATTCCTTCCATCTTATCTATAACATCTATTGTGTCTCTGAGATAGGCTCTACTGGATACAACAACAGGTTGTAAAAATGAATCGACATATTTGGATAAATTATCACATAAAGAGCCTATCCCAGAGACAATAGGCCTTCCAGGGGGATTGAGAGGGTCCTTGTGGACCTTTGGTAAATGATAAAAACATGCTATCTTGGGGGCTACTTCATATAAAAATTTGAACTCCTCCATATTAAGAACACTTATTGATTGAGCCTCTTTTAAAAGACTACATAATTCATTTTTAAATTTGTTAGTAGGATTAAAAGTGAGGGGCAAATATGTTGTTTTGTCACCTAGTAAACGTAATGCTTCTATAAGATAATCCTTTTTGTTCTGTACCACTATTCCTCCGCCTTTATCGGCGGCTCTAAATACAATTTCATTATCTTCACTAAGATGTTGTAATGCATTCCTTTCATCCCTAGATAAGTTATCTCTATCCCATTTTATTTTTTGTGGTATGTTTTTCGATAGTATTTCCAAATCCTGACATACTAACCTGTTAAAGATCTTAATATATTCTGTCTGACTATGAATAGGATAGAATGTAGATTTGCGTTTCAATGAACAATGCTGAACACCAAAATCGTCACCATCGTCATATGTGGACATATTAGATAAATTTAGGTCTAATGCCATAGTGTCATTTTCTAAGTCTCCCCCTAAATTCTCTAATATCTGGATGTCTTCCTCACTAATAATGTCAATACCTTCCATTGAACGGTTTGCAATATTTTTAGAAAAATACCTCTTGAGAGTAACCTTACGAATGAATTTCTGGACATCAATATATAAATTGAAAAAATTAGGGGCACAATTAGGCGCATAATTAAGGCCCTTACTGAGTAATCTTAGTTCGCTAGTTGTAAATTCCCTGTCTGATAAATTAAATATTAATTTTGTATTTTCTTCAACAAAGAGAGGTTGAACTAGAAGAAAATACAAAATTAATATTTAATTTATCAGACAGGGAATTTACAACTAGCGAACTAAGATTACTCAGTAAGGGCCTTAATTATGCGCCTAATTGTGCCCCTAATTTTTTCAATTTATATATTGATGTCCAGAAATTCATTCGTAAGGTTACTCTCAAGAGGTATTTTTCTAAAAATATTGCAAACCGTTCAATGGAAGGTATTGACATTATTAGTGAGGAAGACATCCAGATATTAGAGAATTTAGGGGGAGACTTAGAAAATGACACTATGGCATTAGACCTAAATTTATCTAATATGTCCACATATGACGATGGTGACGATTTTGGTGTTCAGCATTGTTCATTGAAACGCAAATCTACATTCTATCCTATTCATAGTCAGACAGAATATATTAAGATCTTTAACAGGTTAGTATGTCAGGATTTGGAAATACTATCGAAAAACATACCACAAAAAATAAAATGGGATAGAGATAACTTATCTAGGGATGAAAGGAATGCATTACAACATCTTAGTGAAGATAATGAAATTGTATTTAGAGCCGCCGATAAAGGCGGAGGAATAGTGGTACAGAACAAAAAGGATTATCTTATAGAAGCATTACGTTTACTAGGTGACAAAACAACATATTTGCCCCTCACTTTTAATCCTACTAACAAATTTAAAAATGAATTATGTAGTCTTTTAAAAGAGGCTCAATCAATAAGTGTTCTTAATATGGAGGAGTTCAAATTTTTATATGAAGTAGCCCCCAAGATAGCATGTTTTTATCATTTACCAAAGGTCCACAAGGACCCTCTCAATCCCCCTGGAAGGCCTATTGTCTCTGGGATAGGCTCTTTATGTGATAATTTATCCAAATATGTCGATTCATTTTTACAACCTGTTGTTGTATCCAGTAGAGCCTATCTCAGAGACACAATAGATGTTATAGATATGATGGAAGGAATAGAATGGAATGAAAACTACACATGGATAACCTGCGATGCAGCTGCTCTTTATACCTGCATTCCTCATTCCAAAGGGGTAGCAGCCATTAGAGAATCTTTAATGAACACTCATTTACCCACATTACAAAGGAAATTTATTGAAGATGCTATCTCATTTGTTCTTACACACAACTACTTTTTATTTGAAGGCACTTTTTATCAACAAGTACAGGGTACTGCGATGGGGACTACATTTGCCCCATCATATGCAAATATATACATGTCTATATTTGAAAATAATTTTATTTGGAATAATAATCCGTTTTATAACAACATTTTAAAGTATTTTAGATACATAGACGATATTTTAATTATTTGGCAGGGTCCAAAAGATCAAATCAAAGATTTTATAGCCCATATTAATTCTAATATTTATAATTTGAAATTTACATATGAGAGTTCCCCTGAATCAATTCCTTTCTTAGATCTGGTATTATATCATGATGCACTAACCAATAAAGTGTGTGTAAAGAACTTTCACAAACCCACTGATAGAAATAGTTTATTGAACGCAAAAAGTGGGCATTATAAACAGTGGAAGAATAATGTACCACTGGGTCAATACCAAAGAATTCGACGCAACTGCACCTATTTAGAAGATTTCAATAATGAAGCTGAACATCTGACAAAAAAGTTTTTAGAAAAAGGATATGATAAACAACTACTAGACAATGCGAAAGCAAAGGTCCTACAAATGGACAGGACTCAACTTATAAAAGGACAAAATAAGAATAAGAGCAAAGCTAGGAATAACTATGAGGAAGGGAATGTTAAATTCATTACTAGATATAATAATCAACATCAACAAATCAAAAGAATCTTGGGCAAACACTGGGAAGTATTAAAATTAGATCCTGTGCTCCATAATGTTTTAGGGGACAAACCAGAGGTTATTTTTAAAAAAAGCAAGGATATCAAAAATTACCTAGCCCCTACTAAACTAAGATATAAAGCAAACAATGGAACACTGACTAATTGGTGTGGGGGACAGGTAGGGCTGTATCCTTGTAAAGCTATAGAGTGTGTCATGTGCCCTCTCATAGATACACAACATACTAGTTTCTCAAATTCAGATGGTAATCACACTTACAAATGCAAATATAGATGTACTTGCCACTCTACGTATGTAGTATACCTACTCACTTGCAAATGTGGCAAAATCTATGTAGGAAGAACTAAAAGAAAAATAAAGTATAGATTGAGAGAACATATTAGGAACATAGAGTCAGGTTTTGATAATCATAGTGTATCTTATCATTTTAAAGTATGTCACAATCAGAACCCTAATGAGCTTAGCATTAAAATTATTGAATGGGTTGCACCAGACAAATGGGATACTAACAGACTGCTGAAGTTAAGGCAAAGGGAAACCTTTTGGATAAAAACACTAGACTGTCTGGAACCCAAAGGGTTAAATATAGAATTAGATATCCAGGCTTTTTTATGAAATTAACCATTCTTTTTATCATATTTAATTGTTGTGGTAGTTCTATGTATTTTAACAATTTTATATATATAATCATCTTGGAGTATTATTAATTTGTGTTCATGTTTCATAGTTTTTTGCATATATTTTAAAATTTGGTATAGAGGTATTAATTGCAATTATTGTATTATCAATATAGAACCTGATATTTTTACTGCTATATTTAATGCCATTGTTTTTTAAAAAATGTTTTTATCAATTATTATGCATTTACAATTGTATCAATTATTTTACATTCTTTGCCCTTTATATACCCTTATATGTAACACTTATCAATTAATTGGGATTAATTACGCTTACACCATCAAGGGTATATAATGCGCAAATATGTGTAGCTAAGCATTCTTGACAAAGTCTCGACGATACGAGACGAAACGCGTAGAATTTGCTTAGCTTTTTTTTGACCCCTGGCGGGATCCGTAGTCCAGGAGTTGTCAGTGATCCAGCACTCCTTGAGACGGCTACAGGAAACGTCATCAGCCCCGCGACTGCAGAGCGGGTGTGTTCGTTTGCAAAGCCGGCAACGTGAACTGACCTGTGATACATCCTTGGAAACACTGCCATAAGGATCGGTTTTTGGGACCTAGCAATCGGCTATTATATGCATAAATTTATGCACTATCTTGTGAGTGTTCAATTTGTTATTTGTCTGTTGCTTGAATAAAAACTTTAAATATTGCACTTGAGTCTGCGCTCTTTCCCTTCTATCATTCACAGTTTTTCTTTTTCTTATAGATCACGCCACACCAGGATGACCGTCCTATGACAGAGAGCTGCCTTCTTTCTTTTGGATTATTCTTTGTGCGGACATTTTTTATTTGATTATACCAATATCATCTGGGTCCACTTGTGAGCATATCATCTCTAATAATCTGATATAAGTGTGCTAGGTTTATTGTATATTCTCTTAATTATCTGTATATATCTGCTTACTGTTTGCTGCTTATTGTTAGCGCCCCCTAGGAGTGTGGTGTATGTTCTATATTCACCACCCTCCTTATATCTTTTGTTATTTTTATAGTTTTTGTTTTCTCTGTCGCAGATTTTACAGCTTCCCATAGTCGTT
Source organism: Bombina bombina (assembly GCF_027579735.1). NCBI lineage: Eukaryota > Metazoa > Chordata > Amphibia > Anura > Bombinatoridae > Bombina > Bombina bombina. The sequence goes on along the minus strand of NC_069507.1, from coordinate 33,002,675 downwards.
CTGTTGTTCCAGTCAGTAAACTTATATTTGTCTGCACCTCCATGCTTCCTCTTTAGTCTTTACCTTGCTTTGCTCCTGTTGGCTGCCCTAAATCTCTTTAACCAGCTAACCTCACACCAGATTCGCATTCAAAAGAATATTAAATGAATCCACAGTGGAGGAATTTATATATTTATTTACTTATTAGTACTGCTTAGGTACAGTTTCACATATTGCAATTTATTTCATTTTTTTTTAAATGATTAGCTCAGCAGTGGATGATCCACTGCTGGGATAATAATTAATTTATTTATTTTTTTAGTTGTTTTAAAGCCACTTTCATGTTATTGCAGTGATGCCTCAATATTGAGGCATCCTGCAATAAAAAAATGTAGGCATCCGATGCAGAGAGAGACACTCTATTGGTGGGTGGGAACCATAGCAGGGAGGCGGGTGGGTGACCCATCGCTGGTCCACTTCCTTTAAGATACCGATATTGGGGACCAAAGCCATATATGTCTGCTATTTCTGAACAAAGGGGATCCCAGAGAAGCATTTACAAACATTTGTGCCATGATTGCACTAACTGTTTGTAAATAATTTCAGTGAGAAAGTTAACAATTTTCAATTTTTTTTATTTGATCGCATTTGGCAGTGAAATGGTGGAATGAAATATACCAAAATGGGCCTAGATCAATACTTTGGGTTGTCTACTACACTACAGTAAAGCTAAAATTAACCCTACAAGCTCACTACAAGCTACCTAATTAACCCCTTCACTGTTGGGCATAATACAAGTGTGGTGCGCAGCTGCAATTAGCGGCCTTCTAATTACAAAAAAGTAATGCCCAAGCCATAAATGTCAGCTTTTTCTGAACAAAGGGGATCCCAGCGAAGCATTTACAACAATGTGTGCTATAATTGCCAAAGCTGTTTGTAAATAATTTCAGTGAGAAACCTAAAGTTTGTGAAAAAGTTAACAATTTTTTTTTTATTTGATCGCAATTGGCGGTGAAATGGTGGCATTAAATATACCAAAATGGGCATAGATCAGTATTTTGGGATGTCTACTAATAAAAATATATATATACATGTGAAGGGTTATATCAGTGTTACAATGTAACTATCGCTAATTTTGGAAAAAAAATATGGTTTAGAAATAGCAAAGTGCTACTTGTACTTATTGCCCTATAACTTGCAAAAAAAAGCAAAGAACATGTAAACATTGGGTATTTCTAAACTCAGGACAAAGTATAGAAACTATTTAGCATGGGAGTTTTTTGGTGGTTGTAGATGTGTAAAAGATTTGGGGGGTCAAAGTTAGAAAAAGTGTGTTTTTTTCAATTTTGTCATCATATTATATATTTTTTATAGTAAATGATAAGATATGATGAAAATAATGGTATCTTTATAAAGTCCATTTAATGGCAAGAAAAATGCTATATAATATGTGTGGGTACAGTAAATGAGTAAGAGGAAAATTACAGCTAAACACAAACACCGCAGAAATATAAAAATAGCCCTGGTCCCAAACCGTAAGAAAATTGAAAAATGGTCTGTTCACTAAGGGGTAATAACTTCTTGAAGGTCTGTATCTCAACGTGTCTCCTTTCTTATTTGCTCTAGCTTTCCTGATGAAATGGATTTGGATGCCAGAACTGAATACACATACACTTTCACGTGTGATTCCGTTAAAGATTCTTCAGCAGCAGCCAGCGGGAGCCTGGAAAGTGTATCTGCCACTACCAGTTGTTTCCCCGGCACATGCACTGCCTGAACGTTGAACCTGAGCAGCCTCATCAGAAGTCTCTGGCATCTTAGGGGTGTCTTGTCAATATCATAGGACTTGATTAAAGGGAATAGTGGTTTGTGGTCAGTTTCAAGACTAAATTTCTCTAAACCCACTAGGTAACTCTGGAAGCGCTCACAGGGCCAAACTGCAGCCAGACACTCTTTCTCAATTTGGGCATATTTCGATTCAGTAGCCGTCAGTGTACGGGGACAGTAGGCAATGGGCTGTAGTCTGTTCTCATTCAGCTGCAGGAGAGCAGCCCCTAGCCCATAACTGCTCGCATCAGCACTAACCACGGTCTATTTAGAAGGGTCGTAGAACCCCAACACTGGTTCAGACCCCAGCAGGGACTTGACCTGTACAAAAGCTTCTTCCTGTGGAGGACCCCAGACCCAGGCAACATCTTTCTTTAACAACTCTGTGATAGGGTATAGTACAGTGGATAAATCTGGAAGGAACCTGCCCACATAATTCACAAGGCACAATATTTGTCTCGTGTACATCAGAAAGACTTTTGAATTTGTTCAATAGCAAGGATTTTATCAGGGTCCAGCTTGATGCCATCTCTATTGATGATATGCCCAAAGTAACATAACTCAGATTTTCTGAAATAGCATTTCTCTTTATTTCATTTCAGCCTGGACTCTCTAATGGTCTGCAGCACACAGCTCAATCGCTGATCATGTTCTTCCAATGTACACTAAAATGTTGTCCTGGATGACTGCCGTGCCCTTGTGGTCCCTTAGGAGGGAATTCATCTCTCTATGAAAGATTTCAGGAGCAGAGATATCCCGAAGAGGAGTCTGCAGAAGCAAAACCGACCTGCCAGTGTAATGAAGGTAGTCAGTTTGCGGCACTGTGGATCTAGAGGTATCTGCCAGAAGTCGCTGTAAGCATCCAGTGTAGAGAAGAACTTCACCTCAGCCAGTTTTGGAGCTATGTCTTCAAGCATCAGCAGCACATATCTCTCTCTCTCTTCACCGCCTCATTCAGCCTTTTCAAGTCTATGCAGATGTGTAACTTCCTGTTTTTCTTTGCAACAGGCACAATGGGGGCACACCAGTCAGTTGCTTTAACTACCTCTTCAATAACTCCCATATTCTTCATACGCAGAAGTTCCTTCTCCACTTGAGGCATGAGCGGGAACGGAATTCTACGAGGAGTGATAATGCTATATGGGACTGCATCACTTTAAGTGATATTTGGACTGGGTTGCAATTGAGTAGGCGCAATTCGCCAAACATGTCTTCCAAAATCTCATTCACTCTGGCGACAAGGCCAAAACCACAGGCTGCTTTCCTGCTCAATAGTTTGTTAACACACTGACCTCTAATTACATCTACCCACAAGGTGAATTTCCTCTGCTTGTACTCAGCTGGCGAGAAATTTCCCTGCACAATCGATGGCAACCTTGGCTTCCATTACAGTAAGGGTAACAGACCCTACAAAGGACACTTCTTGACCCTCCTGGCCACTATCCACATGCATCTCCTTAATGAATTCAGTTTTACACACCATTTCAAAATGGCCCTTTTGGTTAAACTTCCTACATCTTTTATCTTTAGCAGGGCATATGACATTCTGATCATGGATACGATTACACCGCGTGCAGCGAGCCTGCTGCTCCCATCCGCTTCTGGGCCTATATGTTGCTCTTAGTCTACCGCTCACACTGTGCCTTTCACCTGCAGCTCTCCTGAACTGCTGCACTTCATCCACAATACTCTCAGACCTCAGATCACCACTTTGCTTTTTCACCAGTTCACTCTGGCGGGCCATCCTAATCGCCCCATCTAACATTAATTCAGCCTCCAACTGTAGCTTCAGTGATACTTCAGCATCTGCAATTCCTATGACTTCCTATTCTGTCTCTGATTTGCTCTTCTTTAGCAACACCAAACTCAAAGAATTCAGATAGTTTATACAATCTGCGCACAAATGACTCCACAGATTCTCCCACACACTGAGTACGTTTGTTAAAACAAGTCCTCTCATGAATCACATTTCTTTTGGGCATGAAGTCAGCACTGAGTTTGTTCAAAACTATTTCAAAGTCAAATTCTTCCCCTTCTTGGAAAGTAAAGGCATTAAACACTGGCTCTACAACTTTCCCCATATAAAATGTGTATGAGTATAAAAGAGAATTAACTTGTACTTCACCACTCTCCTTGTCCAACTTGGAAGTTAGCAATCCTGAAGCATTGACACCGCTGACGCCATGTGGGCCAAGCTGCAGGCTGAGAGAAATCAAAAGGCTCAAGTGAGGTAAACTTCAACATCGTTATCAATCAGGAAACAGAAGCGCAGGCAAAGTACTTCTGACACCATACCACGAGACGCAGGACACAGCATAGAAGGTACAACGCTATTTTATTGCAGAGCATAGAAATATACAGCTTGTACAACATATCTAACTTAGTAACTGCGACATAGACTATAACGGCTATAAGCCACACCTCCATCCGGTGACGTCACACTCCCTCTCTCATCACACTAAGTTAATTGGAAAGTTGTTTAAAATGGTGTGCTCAGTCTGAATCATGAATAAAACATATGGGTTTCCTATCCCTTTAATATAACAGTAATGATAATAGACATCTTGCACAATGACATCATCTCCTTTAAGCACAAGATTAGATGTGTAATTTGGCATAATCAGTGGTGAGTGACAGTGAATGAATGGCCTGGCAAGAGGAAAGTCATTTCACAAGAGATTCATTCTGCATGGGGTGGAATACATTTGATTGGATGAGCAAGCAGGACAAAGAGAGAATAAGAATCAATACCCAAACGATTTTTGTCTTTTTTGTTTATTAAGATTTGCTGTTTCTGGGAAATAGGAGAGGCAAAAAAACGAAACAGCCAACAAAACAGATTTATTGCAGAAGAATGTGGCAGAAATGCGCTAAACTGAAGATTCCCCTCTAACTCACTGCTGCCAAGTTTAAAAGAATATTACACTATTTTGTATGTGTGTAATATATATCAAAGCTTTATAACATCATTGCAAAATATGTGTTTACAAAATGTAGTAACAATACTCCTTGAAAAGCCTCTCAAGTGTGTTTATCTAATCTATTTTGCTGTGGCCAATTAAAGACAGATATAAACAGACTCCTGCACTGATCAAACACTCACAGTGTAGCATGTAGCATGGTCTGGTATCTCTCCAGAATGATTTTTATCTGCTTTTCAGACTTTATTTTTGTGTCTAAACCATCAAGATATTTTTGATGTGGGATATTATAGTGAAACTATTATATCATACTCAGAGTGTGAATATTTGTTTGAAAATGCATAATTAAGCATTTTGTATTACAATCTCAAAGTATCCCTTTAAAGTGATTTATTTATCTAGCTCATTCTTTGACTTATTAGGTCAAGAAACTATGTGACCTCTAACTGACATCCATTACATTTGAGTTGCACAAAGTTGAGTAGCAAAGTCCCTGCAGCAGCCCACAAGTACCAGCGGGAGCCATTAGAACTTAAAGGAATAAGAAAGTCAAAATTAAAGGGATATGAAACCCAATTTTTTTATTTCATGATTCAGCTAGAGCATTCAATTTTCAAACAACTTTCTAATTTACTCCTATTATCAATTTTTCTTTATTCTCTTGGAATCTTTATTTGAAAAGCAGAAATGTAAACTTAGGAGACGGCCCATTTTTAGTTCAGCACCTGGGTAGTGCTTGCTGATTGGTGTCTGAATGCAGCCAGTGTATGAGAGCACAAAGGTTTTTTCATTCAGTTGTGTGTGGGGGGGGGGGGGGGGGAGGGTGCAAGTGTATGAGGTCATATAAGGTTTTTTTTTTCATTCAGTTGTGTAGGGGGTGCCAGTGTATGAGGTCATATAAGGTTTTTTCATTCAGTTGTGTAGGGGGTGCCAGTGTATGAGGTCATATAAGGTTTTTTCATTCAGTTGTGTAGGGGGTGCCAGTGTATGAGGTCATATAAGGTTTTTTCATTCAGTTGTGTAGGGGGTGCCAGTGTATGAGGACATATAAGTTTTTTTTCATTCAGTTGTGTAGGGGGTGCCAGTGTATGAGGTCATATAAGGTTTTTTTCCATTCAGTTGTGTAGGGGGTACCAGTGTATGAGGTCATATAAGGTTTTTTCATTCAGTTGTGTAGGGGGTGCCAGTGTATGAAGTCATGTAAGGTTTTTTCATTCAGTTGTGTAGGGAGTGCCAGTATATGAGGTCATATAAGGTTTTTTCATTCAGTTGTGTAGGGGGTGCCAGTGTATGAGGTCATATAAGGTTTTTTCATTCAGTTGTGTAGGGGTGCCAGTGTATGAGGTCATATAAGGTTTTTTTATTCAGTTGTGTAGGGGGTGCCAGTGTATGAGGTCATATAAGTTTTTTTTTATTCAGTTGTGTAGGGGGTGACAGTGTATGAGGTCATATAAATTTTGTTCAATCAGTTGTGTAGGGGGTGCCAGTGTATGAGGTCATATAAGGTTTTTTCATTCAGTTGTGTAGGGGGTGCCAGTGTATGAGGTCATATAAGGTTTTTTCATTCAGTTGTGTAGGGGGTGCCAGTGTATGAGGTCATATAAGGTTTTTTCATTCAGTTGTGTAGGGGATGACAGTGTATGAGGTCATATGAGGTTTTTTCATTCAGTTGTGTAGGGGGTGACAGTGTATGAGGTCATATACATTTTTGTTCAATCAGTTGTGTAGGGGGTGCCAGTCTATGAGGTCATATAATGTTTTTTTCATTCAGTTGTGTAGGGGGTACCAGTGTATGAGGTCATATAAGGTTTTTTCATTCAGTTGTATAGGGGGTGCCAGTGTATGAGGTCATATAAGGTTTTTTCATTCAGTGGTGTAGGGGGTGCCAGTGTATGAGGTCATATAAGGTTTTTTCATTCAGTTGTGTAGGGGGTGCCAGTGTATGAGGTCATATAAGGTTTTTTCATTCAGTTGTGTAGGGGGTGACAGTGTATGAGGTCATATACGTTTTTGTTTAATCAGTTGTGTAGGGGGTGCCAGTGTATGAGGTCATATTAGGTTTTTTCATTCAGTTGTGTAGGGGATGACAGTGTATGAGGTCATATAAGGTTTTTTCATTCAGTTGTGTAGGGGGTGACAGTGTATGAGGTCATATATGTTTTTGTTCAATCAGTTGTGTAGGGGGTGCCAGTGTATGAGGTCATATAATGTTTTTTTCATTCAGTTGTGTAGGGGGTACCAGTGTATGAGGTCATATAAGGTTTTTTTCATTCAGTTGTGTAGGGGTGACAGTGTATGAGGTCATAAAAGGTTTTTTCATTCAGTTGTGTAGGGGTGACAGTGTTTGAGGTCATTCATATAAGGTTTATCAGTTAATTGTGTAGGGGTGCCGGTTTATTAGGTCATATAAGGTTTTTTCATTCAGTTGTGTAGGGGTGCCTGTGTATGAGGTCATATAAGGTTTTTTCATTCAGTTGTGCAGGGGGTGCCAGTGTATGAGGTCATATAATTTTTTTTTCATTCAGTTGTGTAGGGGGTGCCAGTGTATGAGGTCATATAAGGTTTTTTCATTCAGTTGTGTAGAGGGTACCCGTGTATGAGGTCATATAAGGTTTTTTCATTCAGTTGTGTAGGGGGTGCCAGTGTATGAGGTCATATAAGGTTTTTTTCATTCAGTTGTGTAGGGGGTGACAGTGTGTGAGGTCATATTAGGTTTTTTCATTCAGTTGTGTAGGGGGTAACAGTGTATGAGGTCATATAAGGTTTTTTCATTCAGTTGTGTAGGGGGTGACAGTGTATGAGGTCATATAAGGTTTTTTTCATTCAGTTGTGTAGGGGGTACCAGTGTATGAGGTCATATAAGGTTTTTTTCATTCAGTTGTGTAGGGGGTACCAGTGTATGAGGTCATATAAGGTTTTTTCATTCAGTTGGGTAGGGGGTGACAGTGTATGAGGTCATATAAGGTTTTTCCATTCAGTTGTGTAGGGGGTGACAGTGTATGAGGTCATATAAGGTTTTTTCATTCAGTTGTGTAGGGGGTGACAGTGTATGAGGTCATATAAGGTTTTTTCATTCAGTTGTGTAGGGGGTGACAGTGTATGAGGTCATATAAGGTTTTTTTCATTTAGTTGTGTAGGGGGTACCAGTGTATGAGGTCATATAAGGTTTTTTCATTCAGTTGTGTAGGGGGTGACAGTGTATGAGGTCATATAAGGTTTTTTCATTCAGTTGTGTAGGGGGTGACAGTGTATGAGGTCATATAAGGTTTTTTCATTCAGTTGTGTAGGGGGTGACAGTGTATGAGGTCATATAAGGTTTTTTCATTCAGTTGTGTAGGGGGTACCAGTGTATGAGGTCATATAAGGTTTTTCCATTCAGTTGTGTAGGGGGGTAAAAGTGTATGAGGTCATATAAGGTTTTTTCATTCAGTTGTGTAGGGGGTACCAGTGTATGAGGTCATATAAGGTTTTTTCATTCAGTTGTGTAGGGGGTGACAGTGTATGAGGTCATATAAGGTTTTTTCATTCAGTTGTGTAGGGGGTGACAGTGTATGAGGTCATATAAGGTTTTTTCATTCAGTTGTGTAGGGGGTGACAGTGTATGAGGTCATATAAGGTTTTTTCATTCAGTTGTGTAGGGGGTACCAGTGTATGAGGTCATATAAGGTTTTTCCATTCAGTTGTGTAGGGGGGTAAAAGTGTATGAGGTCATATAAGGTTTTTTCATTCAGTTGTGTAGGGGGTACCAGTGTATGAGGTCATATAAGGTTTTTTCATTCAGTTGTGTAGGGGGTGACAGTGTATGAGGTCATATAAGGTTTTTTCATTCAGTTGTGTAGGGGGTGACAGTGTATGAGGTCATATAAGGTTTTTTCATTCAGTTGTGTAGGGGGTGACAGTGTATGAGGTCATATAAGGTTTTTCCATTCAGTTGTGTAGGGGGGTACCAGTGTATGAGGTCATATAAGGTTTTTTCATTCAGTTGTGTAGGGGGTACCAGTTTATGAGGTCATATAAGGTTTTTTCATTCAGTTGTGTAGGGGGTGACAGTGTATGAGGTCATATAAGGTTTTTTCATTCAGTTGTGAGGGGGGTACCAGTGTATGAAAGTATATAGGTTTTTTGGGTGTGAAGATCATATAGAGGAGTTTAGGTGTAATTGGGGCATGATTAGGGTTATAGCAATATTTTGACATTATGCTTATTTTCTGTGGAGGAAGGTTACGCTTAAAGAGACAAAAAACACAATTTTATTTTCTTTCATGATTTGAAAAGCAGAACTGTAAGCTCAGGAGTGTGCACGTGTCTGCAGCACTAGATGGCAGCAGTTTTACAACAATGTTATACATTAGCAAGAGTACTAGATGGCAGCACTTCTTGTCCTGTAATGCTTCAGGCATGTGCACGCTACCTATCTAGGTATCTTTAAAAAAAAGAATAACATGAGAATAAAATAAATGTGATAATAGAAGTAAATTGGGAACTTTTAAAAAACATTAATCTCTATCTGAATCATGAAATAATTTTTTGGGGGTTTATTGTCCCTTTAAGGTTGATTGTAGCAAGGAAAGTAGCAGTTAAACTTTATTGCTGGGGGTTTATAGTTAGAAAATACCATTAATATGCTGAGCATTAAAGTGCATCTGACCACACGCTGAGGTGCAAAATAGTCCATAGAATTGTTAGTGTATTGGACGTCAAAATGTAACTTTTCATGATTGATAAAGAGCTTACAATTTAAAGAAATCTTTCCAATTTCTATTGATAGCTGTATCTGGGTTTTTTTTAGCATTGTTGAGACCTAGTTCCTTTCCATAAAAAGCATACTGAGGTAGTCTTAGGGGCGAGCTTGTGTCATAAGTACTAAATCACATGCACACTCCTGCACCTACCTCAGTATGATTTCATGTAATTGAGCTACATTTCAACAAAGAATACCCAGAGAAGTAGATACATTTTTTTCTCTCCAAATTTTAAAGTACCATAAAGTGATTTTAATATAAAACATTGCATTGGTATCTGTGCATATTCTTCTTTATAGCAGTTTTTATTACATGCAGGTAAATGAAAATTGTTGTACACCGTCCCTTTAACTTCTGATGGGTTTTTTGCCCTTTAAGCTCCATATGAATCACAAAGGTTTAATCATGACTTCTACTGTCTCTTTATATTGTAAGAAAAATTGTGGTGCAATTTTTATTAGATAATTAAAAAACAGAAGAAAAAACAGAAAAGAGTGGTGCACAGATATTGAAAAATATAACTACATGAATGTATTTAAAGAATGGATACAAAATATATATAAAAACAACACTTGTAAGTGGAAAAAGAGGGGGTCTGACACGTTTCGGCTAATGCCATCACCAGATTCCTATAATCATTAATTACACCTGCATATATATATATATATATATATATATATATATATATGTATGTATGTATGTATGTACTGTATATATATATATATATATATATATATATATATATATACCTTTAGGTCATCTCTGATTGATGAATAAACCTCATGTGATACACCTTATGTATGGATATCCCCTAGTAAGAATAAGTAACATTCTTATTTTTAAGTTAACATCTGAACTTAATTCAATATTAAAATATTGAAAATGTTGCAATATGTATGGCACGTCCCACACTCACATAGGAGCGAACAGGGGAAAACATGATCACACTGCATTCTAGACACAAACTCTGAATTTGCACACAAAAAGTAAGTAATTATTGCACTTTATCTACATGACATTTATTTCAGTTTACAATGGTTTGTTATTACATAAGTTTATTTTGTTTTTGAGTCTGTCAAAGGAAAGAATATATTCCCCAACCGGCTGTCCAATTCCAGTTGGACCAACTTTTAAAAGTCTTCTTGACAAATATTTTCTCAGCAGCGGGAGAGTAAGAACATTTAACATATTAACGGCTTTTCCAGATTTAATTATGTATGATTCTGCTGATAAACTGGCTCGGTGAAGGGAAAACTGTGTCTTACATGAAACAATTTTAAGAACTAATATGATCAAAGCGCCACATATTGTACAACACAAACGCAATCATAACATAATACTGAAACATATTTCAGAAGTTGCGTTTGCTGTTCCCTTTCTGTAGCCTGAAAACTGTTTTTTTGTCTTATTTATTTTTATATAGCTCCATGCAAAGTCAGATTATTTCAAGGCATTAGGGAGCTGTATGCGTAGACGTAACTGTAGGTGCCTATCAATAGACAAAAGTTAGAAAAATGTTTTTTGTCTGCTTAATAACGTTTTCAGTCTTCAATAACCACACAAATCTCATTTGTGTAATATATTGTTTGTGTGTGTGTGGGGGGGGGGAAATACACAAAATTGTAAGAATGAAAAAAATTCTACCCAGCCCTTTTCATATCCATAGATTGTGAGTCACAATCTAATTTAATTAACGAAGCATCTATCTTGTAACTGTTCCACTCTCAGCACATAGAACGAGTTTCACTGTTAACGATTCTGGTCTTACACAACGGCTTTAAAACCTTTATAGAATAAATTAGAAGGGCCTTTAAACACTAAATAAATCATTGCTTGAATGATATATTCAGAATAATTTGTACATTTAGATTTTAAAAATTATATTAGTTGTTTAAATATTGAAAAAATAAGGTTAAAGTTATTGTCCACAAAGCAGTGGGTGCCGCCATATTGTAACTTAGCTTACCCTTTCTGCTAAGGCCAATAAAAAATGGTTATAAAAGGCTTACTAGAGCGTGCAACCAATGACTGTGTGATATAGCTGTGTCTGCACTTCCATGATTAACATGATTTGGAAAGTGCATGATATTAAAAATTAAATTACAGGAAAGGAGAACAAAATAAATAATGAAAGTATATTGCAAAGTTGTTTTATAACATGTAATTAAATAATTTATATTAATATCTTGAGGTGTGTAATATCCCTTTAAATCAAATAACTTCATAAATCTCCCGCTATAAAGCAGTTCATGCTAACATATTTAAGAAAGAAAAAACACAAAAAAATACAAAAAAATAAAAGAGACGACCTAATCAACTTTAAACTAACGAGACACAATGGCGAGTGAGATACAAAATAAGGGCGGAAGCTGAGCTTTAAGAGTAGGTAAATAAAAATCTCAACCACACCTCTAAAAGTCCCCAGAATGCACACAACCAGCCCTGTGTTTAAGTCTGAAACACATTTCATTGTATAGAGGGAGACTACTTTACATAATAAAATAGTTGTGAATACCTGTACATGAATCATTTTAACAGCACGTTTCCTAAGTGTTGCGCTTGTAATTTCGGTTTATCTACATCGTTAGCGGTTTGTGTTTGATGTACAAGATATCCTGTATTAATCACCTCACACTACTATAGGTGTTAAAAGCAGGAACTATCACTGGCCAAACGTTAGAAAAATTAGGCAAAGTGATGCTCAATTAATTTTAAACATGATATTTACTTTGCAAAAGATACCCGGCTCAAGCAAAAGTAAAGCACAATGAAAACTGAATTCAATGTTAATGAAAAATACCTGCATTCAAACATATTATACAGACAACAATAACATTAAAGGTACAGTCAACACCAAAATTGTTATTGTTTAAAAAGATAGATAACGCCTTTACTGCCCATTCGCCAGCTTTGTACAACCAACAATGTTATATTGATATACTTTATAACATTTAAAGGCACATTATACTGTAAAATTGTTATTCCCTTAATGTGTTTACAATTACTTTTCTTACCATCTGCAGAGTATAAATGTATGAGAATTTGCTTTTTAAGGTTTTAAGGTTTATTTGTGTATATGAAATAGCTGATTTAATGTTTTGAAGCCACAACCTAATAAAATGGGTTGCGTTTGTAGGTATAATTAGATCTCATTACTTTATCACATTGTGTACATATACATGATTCTTTATTTTATATCTGTCCGGAAAACAAAGACCTATACTTGGAGAGAACAATGAAAAATTAACATTTCATTACCTTATCTCTTCTATACCCCACTGGGAGTGTAATTTATTCTGCTGGTTGTGTTTACACAGCTTATCTATAGCTTGGACCTAAGGCTACAAACTTTCAGAATAGGTGGGGATACCACAGGCTAAATCAACTATTTCAAATTCCAATATAAGTGTAAAAAAAATACTTGTAAACAATTTAATTCACTCCAGCAGCTAAAGTGGATCATTGGGAACAAATAAAGAGGAGAACATTTATGAGTAAACTTTCCCTTTAAACCTCTAAATTTCTGCCTGTTTCTAAACCACTACAGATGGCCTTTTATCAAATGCTTTTTATTTGCTTTTCACAACAAGAGACTGCTAATCCATGTGGGCTATATAGATAACATTGTGCTCTCTCCCGTGTGTTGTGGATGACACTGCGCTAATTGGCTAAAATTCAAGTCAGTAGATAATAAATAAATAGTCATATGATAAGGGGACTGTCAAAAAAGGCTTAGATACAAGGTAATCACAGAGGTTAAAAGTATATTAATATAACCATGTTGGCTGTGCAAAACCGGGGAAACCTACTGTATATAATAAAAGGCCAGGTATGTTTGTCCGAAGCTGTCATTAGCAGTAGAGACTGCACGAGGACAAACATACCTGGCCATTGACACCGTAACTGAGGATCAGACAATAGAGAGGGTGGGCGGGAGCGGGTGTGATGGGGCGTGGCTGGACAGGAGCAGGTGTGGCGGGGGCGTGACCAGACAGGAGCGGGTGTGACGGGAGCGTGGCTGGACAGGCACGACAGTGGTGGGAACGGGACCGGTGCATGGCAGAGGTGTGACTGGGCGGGAGCTGGCGTGGTGGAGCGTGGCCAGGCGGGAGCACGTGAGGGTGGGACAGCTGCAGTGCAGAAAATAACCAGTGTACACGGGCTTTAGGACTAGTGGGTAATAAATGGATTACCTATAATTTTGAGCAATAAAAAAATTTGAGTTGACTGTCAAAATCAGTTTGCTGTTATGTTTTACTTTTGCGTTGGCTGAATAACATTTGCTTTTATGTGACAATCCCTTGAAAAGTCTGTGATGCCTCAAATTTTTATGGCCCAATAATCAAAAACTCCACTGCATAGAGAGAAATCACTCAATATCTTTGGGTGCTTTTTTGAGAATGATATTGCAATATATTTGTCTCTCCTTCAGATCCAGAACCTGTATAACTCTCAAGTTACAATTTTACTTTAGAAAATAGTTTGAAGGACCTCATAATACTGAGAAGAATTCTTAGATAATCTCACCAGACTGGAGAGTTTGAGCATTTAGTTTTCATGTTTAACTTGATTTTTATTTATATAAAAAAATCAAAAAAGTTTCTTAATTACTATAAAAATAAACAAAATGTTGCCAATAACAAATAAAAATATTTTCAGCAATGTATCCTTTCCTTGTCTCTGGAGAATACTGTGCCCTAATGGAATCTCTAATTAAAGGGACACTAAACCCAAATTGTTTCTTTCATGATTCAGATAGACCAGCAATTTTAAGCAACTTTCTAATTTACTCCTATTATCAAATTTTCTTTGTTTTCTTGGTATCTTTATTTAAAAAGCAGGAATGTAAAGCTTAGTAGTAGGCCCATTTTAGGTTCAGCACCCTGGATAGCGCTTGCTTATTGGTGACTACATTTAGCCACCAATAAGCAAGAGTAACCCAGGTTCTGAAACAAAAAATTGTCCGACTCCTAAGCTTTACATTCCTGCTTTTTAAATAAAGATAGCAAAAGAACAAATAAAAATTGATAATAGGAGTAAATTAGAATCATGAAAGAAACAATTTGGGTTTAGTGTCCCTTTAATGAACATTATGTTGCTATGTAGAACCTTATAATTTGCGTCTTGTGTCACCTAATGACTGTTTACAACTTTAATGCTCTATTGCAAAATATTTAATTCTTGGATAGTTATCTTGTTTCACTCTGTAGCACTGACATTTGTTTATTTCATTATAAAATTATCTTTTTATGTTTATACAATTTTATATATAAAATAGGTTAGTGACATTGTAAAGTCTCATGGTATTTGTGATTGACCTAGTTTTGGAATTGAACGGCTCATGCAATTAAAGACTGAAGTCCTAATTAAGCTGAAGATATTGTTTACCTGTCGTCCTATTTACAGTCATTTTTGTTTATTGTGGTCTAGCTAGACTGCTATACCCTTTGTATATTTCAGACATAAAAAGTAACACAAAACAAAAACAATAAAATCTATAAAGCAGAAGACGGAGAAGTAATTAAAGAGAACATTTTGGCATGTTTTTGTTACACATACAGAACAGAGTAGCTTAATAGTCACCACTCCCAACAAGTATAAAACTAAAAGAAGTTATACTGAAATACAAAACACTTCTCACCATACAGTCTGTAGTAGAAAACAGATGTGAACAATGAAACAACATTCAGATAAAAGTGATGTATTGAAAAAGCTGGTTGAAATAAAATCAAAGATTAAAGGGACACTGAACCCCAATTTTTTCTTTTGTGATTCAGATAGAGCATGCAATTTTAAGCAACTTTCTAATTTACTCCTATTATCAAAGTTTCTTCATTATCTTGGTATCTTTATTTGAAATGCAAGAATGTAAGTTTAGATGCCGGCCCAGTTTTGGTGAACAACCTGGGTTGTTCTTGCTGATTGGTGGATACATTCACTAACCAATAAACAAGTGCTCTCCAGGGTCTGAACAAAAAAATAGCTTAGATGCCTTATTTTTCAAATAAAGATAGCAAGAGAACCAAGAAAAATTGATAATAGGAGTAAAATAGAAAGTTGCTTAAAATTGTATACTCTATCTGAATCAGGAAAGAAAAAATTGGGTTCAGTGTCCCTTGAAGTGAAAATCAAGATATGACAAATATTCATATTATTTTCTAGGATATTTTATTTCATAATTGAGATGCCAAAATGCAAATAGTGGCAAAATGAATCTTGTCACAGTAACATAAATGCCATCTAGCATAAAGGTTACTTCAACTGATAGAGAGGCCATATCTTGCAAACTTGTTGAGCCAATATGTAACCACAGTGTGCAACAAACCCTCCAGCTCTTATGTTATCCGAAAATGTGAATTTGTTCGTACAATCTTCTTGCCCCAGCTCCACAACTAAACATAGGAAAATAATTTTTATTGAAAGGTATATAAAACCAATGTTCACGACTCAGATAAAGCAGCAATTTTAAAAAACTTTCCAATATACTTCTATTATCAAATTTTCTTTGTTTTCTCAATATCCTTTGTTTAAAAATAGCAAGGAAAGATCAGGAGCCTGAGTAACAAAGAAAAACATGAGAACAAAGCAAATTTGATAAAAGAAGTTAATTGTAAACTTTTTGAAATGTATTTTCTATCGGAATCATGAAAGAGTAAAATCTTGAATGAATCAATAGGAGTGAGAAATCAAAGAGTTGCAGGATCAAAGCAAATATTGATTTTTTTATTTCATGAGACTATTTAAATTATTTTATACAATTTGTGAACTGATTTATTGTGAACCCTAGTGAGCAAGCTGGAACTGCACATTAGTATGTTTTCCAAAAATGGACACAATTCATTGTAGTTTCTCCAGCTTCACTGACATTTCCAGCTACCCCAACCTCACCAGGTTCACCGGCCTCACCGGCTACACCAGCCTCACCGGTTACACCAGCCTCACCAGCTTCACCAGCCTCTCCAGTTTCCCCAGCCTCACCAGCTTCACCGGCCTCTCCAGTTTCCCCAGCCTCACCAGCTGCACCAGCCTCTCCAGTTTCCCCAGCCTCACCAGTTTCCCCAGCCTCACCAGCTTCACCGGCCTCTCCAGTTTCCCCAGCCTCACCAGCTTCACCAGCCTCTCCAGTTTCCCCAGCCTCACCAGCTTCACCAGCCTCTCCAGTTTCCCCAGCCTCTCCAGTTTCCCCAGCCACACCAGCTTCACCAGCCTCTCCAGTTTCCCCAGCCTCACCAGCTTCACCAGCCTCTCCAGTTTCCCCAGCCTCACTAGCTTCATTGACCTCTCCAGCTTTACCATCCTCTCCAGCTACTCCAGACTCACCAGCTTTACTGTCCTCTCCAGCTACCTCAGCCTCACCACCTTCACCAGCCTCACCAGCTTCATCGGCCTCTCCAGTTTCCCCAGCCTCACCAGCTTTACCAGCCTCTCCATCTAACTCAGCCTAACCAGCTTCACCAGCCTCTTCAGCTTCCCCAGCCTCACCAGCCTCTCCAGCTATCCAAGCTCCTCCAGCTTCACCGGCCTCTCCAGCTATCCCAGCCTCTCCAGCTATCCCAGTCTCTCCAGCTTCACTGGCCTCTCCAGCTACCCCAGCCTCACCAGCTAAACCGCCCTCTCCAGCTATCCCAGCCTCTCCAACTTCACCAGCCTCTCCAGCTACCCCAGCCTCACCAGCTAAACCGGCCTCTCCAGTTTCCCCAGCCTCACCAGCTTCCCCAGCCTCTCCAGTTTCCCCAGCCTCACCAGCTTCACCGGCCTCTCCCGTTTCCCCAGCCTCACCAGCTTCATTGACCTCTCCAGCTTTCCGTCCTCTCCGGCTACTCCAGACTCACCAGCTTCACGGTCCTCTCCAGCTACCTCAGCCTCACCAGCTTCACCAGCCTCACCAGCTTCACCAGCCTCACCAGCTTCATCGGCTTCTCCAGTTTCCCCAGCCTCACCAGCTTCCCCAGCCTCTCCATCTAACTCAGCCTAACCAGCTTCACCAGCTTCTCCGGCTTCCCCAGCCTCACCAGCATCACAAGCCTCTCCAGCTATCCCAGCCTCTCCAGCTTCACCGGCCTCTCCATCTACCCCAGCCTCTCCAGCTTCACCAGCCTCTCCAGCTATCCCAGCCTCACCAGCTTCACCAGCCTCTCCAGCTATCCCAGCCTCTCCAGCTTCACCGGCCTCTCCAGCTATCCCAGCCTCTCCAGCTTCACCAGCCTCTCCAGCTACACCAGCCTCACCAGCTTCACCAGCCTCTCCAGTTTCCCCAGCCTCACCAGCTTTACCAGCCTTTCCAGTTTCCCCAGCCTTACCAGCTTCCCCAGCCTCTCCAGTTTCCCCAGCCACACTAACTTCACCGGCCTCTCCCGTTTCCCCAGCCTTACCAGCTTCACCAGCCTCTTCAGCTACTCCAGACTCACCAGCTTCACCAGCCTCTCCAGCTACCTCAGCCTCACCAGCTTCACCAGCCTCTCCAGCTTCCCCAGCCTTACCAGCTTCACCAGCCTCTCCAACTTCACCGGCCTCTCCAGCTATCCCAGCCACACCAGCTTCACCGGCCTCTCCAGTTTCCCCAGCCTCACCAGCTTCACTGACCTTTTCAGCCTCCCCAGCTGCACCAGCTTCACCGTCCTCTACAGCTACCTCAGCCTCACCAGCTTCACCGGCCTCTCCAGCTACCCCAGCCTTTCCAGCTTCACTGACCTTTTCAGCTTACCCAGCCTCACCAGCTTCACTGTTCTCTCCAGATTCCCCGCCTCACCAGCTTCATCGGCCTCTCCAGCTACCCCAGCATTACCAGCTTCACTGGTCTTTTCAGCTTCCCCAGCCTCACCAGCTTCACCGGCCTCTCCAGTTTCCCCAGCCTCACCAGCTTCACAGGCCTCTCCAGCTTCCCCAGCCTTTCCAGTTTCCCCAGCCTCTCTAGCTACCCCTGCCTTACCAGCTTCACCGTCCTCTCCAGCTACCTCAGCCTCACCAGCTTCACCAGCCTCACCAGCTTCACTGGCCTCTCCAGCTACCCCAGCTTCACCAGCTTCACCGGCCTCTCCAGCTACCCTAGCCTCATCAGCTTCACCATCCTCTCCAGCTACCCCAGCCTCACCAGCTTCTTCAGCCTCTACAGCTACACCAGCCTCTCCAGCTACCCCAGCTTTACCAGCTTCACCAGCCTCTCCAGCTACTCTAGCCTCACCAGCGTCACTGGCCTTTTCAGCTTCCCCAGCCTCACCAGCTTCACCGTCCTCTCCAGCTACCCCAGCCTCACCAGCTTCTCCATCCTCTCCACCTACCCCAGCCTCACCAGCTTCTTCAGCCTCTACAGCTACACCAGCCTCTCCAGCTTCCTCAGCCCCACCAGCTTCACTGTCCTCTCCAGCTTCCCCAGCCTCACCAGCTTCACCATCCTCTTCAGCTTCCCCAGCCTCACCAGCCTCTTCAGCTTCAAAAGCTGCTATGTTAATCTAAGAAGCTGATTTCAAATTTCAGTAATCACTTTATTTTATAGTAAATCTGCTGCCAATAATGGCACATAGATGAAAGGAGCATTAGCCCCCAGCATAATGGATAGCCCACCATGTGCCCGCCCATGACATCCTAGCTCTGTCCCTCTCATATTGGCCCTGCCCACAAAACACATCTGAAGGTTGGGAAATATTGGAAGGTTTATAAATATTTACAGAAGGCCTTCAGCAGTGGCCCCCTCCATTTGCTTTTCCGCCCTTCCCCCCCTCTATTTGGTTTCTGGAGATGACAATGGAATGACATAAGAACATGTGAAGCTACTGGGACCCATGACGATTGAGATATTGAAGACACCTCTAAATATTGTCCAAAAAGGTAGCTCATACTGTTTAACATATATTCAGTAGAGTAGATAAACATCAGTGACAGACTGCAATATAGATCATGTTAAACTATTAATTCTGTTTATTTTTAAAAATGTAAAAGCCTTTATTTCCTGGCGCATCATTTTAGATGGAGAGGTCAGTTTATTTAATCTCACCTACTCAAATTAAAAAATTAAAAACACTATTAGCTGGATTAACTGCCATATTATGTTCTGTTTTTACATTAATATAATGATAGTTCACACTATCACACAAAGAATAACTACTAGTGAACATTTCCATAGAACAAATTTACAACAAGTCATGCAATCAAAGTCTATGAGAATCAATATTTTGAATGTTTAATATGTAACAGTACTGTTTCATATTTACATTGCACATTTCATAATCACGTTTTAAATTCAGTAAAAAATTTACTTTTTTTTTTTACCATAATGAATGTCCAATATTTCGCAAACATTCAACAATTGGAACCAAAATACGCTTAACGTTCCTTAGTTTTAATAAATGCTATCTACACCAGAGCATTTTACTAAGATGTTCCTGTAAAACTAGATACAAAAAAGTCAACCTAATACGTAAAAAAAAATCAAGCTGTCAAGTATTTAGTCTTTATGTTTAAGAGCATCATGCTTTTAAGACTGAAATTGAAATATTATATATTACAGACCCTAGCTAGCAAACATATATTGGTAGATAATTACAGGAACCTCTCAAGAGATCTGTATTTTTTCCATGCCTACAGAAGCCTTGTAAAACTTCAGATACCTTAAGAAATAATTATAACTCTTTTCATTCCCGTGAAAAGAAAGAATATATAAAATCCCTTCCAGGCTCAGATAATGGCTTGACATGTTAAAAGTGAGAGAATTTAGATTGTACAAGGCAGAAGTTCACTGCTGATATAGTTAGTATCTTGCGTTGGGTGACTTTATGATTCAGAGATTGTCTAGAGAGCAATAAATTTCTGAGCCTTCCCCATATTATCTGAAGGGGCACTTGATTCATTTGCTGCAATAACTGTCGTCTCTAATTTTTGATGTTAATAGTGTAAATGTGTGAGTGGCTAACCTAACACACTCTCATAGCTCAGCTGCACCTACACGAAATGTATTAATATTATACCGCAAAGTAGTATTTATTGGACAGAAATATATGTCCTAGTGTCATTGCTTGAAATAAAACCATGGCTGCAGCATAAAAGAATGAATGCTATTGGAAAGGTGTCTTAAAAGACTAAGACAAATACAATGAATATTTATATAGAATTTTAGTCACGGCTTACAGCTCAGAATTATAGTGCCAATAAAAATAATGACACATGTAGGATGAAGAATCCTCATCCATTTAAAGGGATTGGGAAGTGATGTATTAAAGGGACAGCCTACTCCAGAATTTTTATTGTTTAAAAAGATAGATAAGCCCTTTATTACCCATTCCCCAGTTTTGCACAGCCAACATGGTTATATTAATATATTTTTCCCCTCTGTGATTACCTTGTATATAAGCCTCTGCAGATTGCCCCCTTATTTCAGTGCTTTTGACAGACTTGAATTCTAGCCAATCAGTGCCCTCTCATAAGTAACTTCATGGGAGTGAGTACAATCTTATCTACAGTATATAACACACATTAACTAACGCCCTCTAGTTGTGAAAAACTGTCAAATGCATTCAAGCCTTCAAGGGCTTAGATATTAGGGGCGTGATCCAATATACGGCGCAGGTTTTGGCGCAAGGGTGGTAACCTGCGCCGCCCATAATTTCACCTCGCACATCGGGCTATCACATATAAGGCGCCGACAGTTGCTAAAGTGCCGTAAGTCGGACAAACTAGCGATGTCCAGAAATAAGCGTAAGTACAAATTTCTGGAGTCGTCAGTGACTTACGGCACTTTAGAAACTGCCGCCGCATAAAAAACTAACTAAAGTCTTAAATCTCCCGTAACTGTCTAACATGCCTCTAAAAAATAGCCAGACACATGTACCCATCTATCCGCAATCCCCCCTCTCACTCCTAACAATAAATGAATTAACCCCTAAGCCGCCTCTCCCGGACCCCGCTGCCACCTATATTATATGTATTACCCTCTAATCTGATCCCCCTACACCGCCGCCACCTGTATTAAATTTATTACCCCCTAATCTGATCCCCCTACACCGCCGCCATCTATATTAAATTTATTAACCCCTAATCTGATCCCCCTACACCGCCGCCACCTACATAAAATATATTACCCCCTAAACCTAAGTCTAACCCTAACACCCAATAGCCTAATTATTATTTAAATAAATCTAAATAATATTAATATTATTAACTAAATTATTCCTATTTAAAACTAAATACTTACCTATAAAATAAACCCTAAGATAGCTACAATATAATTAATAATTACATTGTAGCTATTTTAGGGTTTATATTTATTTTACAGGTAACTTTGTATTTATTTTAACTAGGTACAATAGACATTAAATAGTTAATAACTATTTAATAGCTACCTAGTTAAAATAATTACAAAATTACCTGTAAAATAAAGCCTAACCTAAGTTACAAATACACCTAACACTACACTATCAATAAATTAATTAAATAAACTACAATTATCTAAACTAAAATACAGAATACCAGAATTTTAAGCTAATTACACCTAATCTAAGCCCCCTAATAAAATTAAAAAAAAAAACAAAATAATAAAATTTCCCTACCCTAAACTAAATTACAAAAGTAATCAGCTCTATTACCAGCCCTTAAAAGGGCCTTTTGCGGGGCATTGCCCCAAAGTAATCAGCTCTTTTACCTGTAAAAAAAAAAAGAACAACCCCCCCCCCATTACAACCCACCACCCACACACCCCTACTCTAAAACCCACCCTATCCCCCTTAAAAAAACCTAAGTCTAACCCCCAAGTGGTCCTTACCTGTCCTGAAGACCTGTTCCAGGCGGTGAAGTCTTCTTCCAAGCAGCGACCTCTTCTTCTTCCAGGAACCAGCCAGCGTGGAGCGCAGGAGTTGAAGACCGATGACCACGGATTTGAATAGCCAATAGAATTACAGTAGCTCTTATTCTATTGGCTATTCAAAGCAGCCAATAGAATTACAGTAGCTCTCATCCGATTGGCTGATTTGAATTTGAAGGCTCTAATCAGCCAATAGGAATTCAAGGGACGCCATTTTTAATCGCGTACCTTGAATTCCTATTCAGTGTATGGCGGAGATCGTATGAAGAGGATCCTCCACACTCCATGGCTCCGCAGTCTTCAGTTCCAATGTCGCCGATCTTCAGTTCCAACATCGCCGGTCTTCAGTTCTAGAGTGGACGGTCTTCAGCTCCGCGGTCATCGGTCTTCAACTCCTCTGCTCCGCTTCGGCTGGTTCCTGGAAGAAGAAGAGGTCGCCGCTTGGAAGAAGACTTCACCGCCTGGAACAGGACCTTCTCCGCCGGTCTTCAGGACAGGTTAAGAGCACTTGGCGGTTAGAATTAGTTTTTTTTAAGGGGGGATTGGGTAGGTTTTAGAGTAGGGGTGTGTGGGTGGTGGGTTCTAATGGGGGGGTTGTTCTTTTTTTTACAGGTAAAAGAGCTGATTACTTTGGGACAATGCCCCGTAAAAGGCCCTTTTAAGGGCTGGTAATAGAGCTGATTACTTTGGGGCAATGCCCCGCAAAAGGCCCTTTTAAGGGCTATTTGTAATTTAGTTTAGGGTAGGGACATTTTATTATTTTGGGGGGCTTTTTTATTTTATTAGGGGGCTTAGATTAGGTGTAATTAGATTAAAATTCTTGTAATTTATTTTTGTAATTTAGTGTTAGTTTGTTTTTGTAATATAGTTTAGTTTATTTAATTGTATTTTAGTTTAGATAATTGTAGTTTATTTAATTAATTTATTGATATTATAGTGTTAGGTGTAATGGTAACTTAGGTTAGGATTTATTTTACAGGTAATTTTGTAATTATTTTAACTAGGTAGCTATTAAATAGTTATTAACTATTTAATAGCTATTGTACCTAGTTAAAATAAATACAAAGTTACCTCTAAAATAAATATAAACCATAAAATAGCTACAATGTAATTATTAATTATATTGTAGCTATCTTAGGGTTTATTTTATAGGTAAGTATTTAGTTTTAAATAGGAATATTTTAGTTAATAATATTAATATTATTTAGATTTATTTAAATAATAATTAAGTTAGGGGGTGTTAGGGTTAGACTTAGGTTTAGGGGGTAATATAGTTAATATAGGTGGCGGCGGTGTAGGGGGCTCAGATTAGGGGTTAATATAGTTAATATAGGTGGCGGCTGTGTAGGGGGCTCAGATTAGGGGGGTAATATAGTTAATATAGGTGGCGGCGGTGTAGGGGGCTCAGATTAGGGGGGTAATATAGTTAATACAGGTGGCGGCGGTGAAGGGGGGTCAGATTAGGGGGTAATACATTTAATGTAGGTGGCGGCGGGGTCCGGGAGTGGCGGTTTAGGGGTTAAACACTTTATTAGGGATTGCGGTGGGGGATTGCGGTTGACAGGTAGATAGACATTGCGAATGCGTTAGGTGTTAGGTTTTATTTTGCAGGCATTTTAGGGAGTTACAGGGCTCCAATACTCAGCGTAAAGCTTACTACGCCTGCATTTTGTGGCGAGGTGAAAATGGAGTAAGATTTCTCCATTTTCGCCACGTAAGTCCTTACGCTGTATATTGGATACCAAACTGTGCGGCTTTTCTATACCAGTCTATGGGCCAAAAAATTACGGCCGAAGGGTGAAATATACGAGCGTAACTTCTATGTTACGCCGTATATAGGATACCAAACCAGCGCAAAATTTGGCGTTGCCGGCTTTTGCGGGTGCCGCTGCATATCGGATCGGGCCCAAAAATGTGAGCCTATCTAGGTTTAGCTTTCAACTAAGTATAACAAGAGAACAAAGCAAATTTGATGATAAAATTAAATCATGAAAGTTTATTTTTGACTAGACTATAGCATATTATATCTACTCCTTGCATTAATAAACAATATTAAAAATATAAATATTAACATTTAAAAATGACACAATTTACCTCTTAGGGAGAAGAATTGTACTCAGCTCCTTCACTAATTTTAACCAGAAACCTGAGACTTTACCAGAACCAAGTCAAGTGGATTTGTGATATGTAATACATAGTATCACTGCCGCTATCCTCATATACATATCACATTCATCAAGACATCTTAGGTGATATTGCATCTGTATCACACCTAGGGCCTTGTTAATGGTTCATTCAACTCATAGTTCAGCTAGAGCAAGCAATTCTAAAATAATTTACATCTACTATCAAATTTACTTTTGTTAAAGAGCCTACCTAGATAGGCTACTGGTAGCAGCCATGCGCTACTGGTAGCTAGCTGGTGATTGGAGGCTACAAACATATGCCTCTTGTCAATTGCTCACCAGATATGTTCAGCTAGCTCCCAGTAGTGCATTGTTGTTCTGAAGCTGACTTTAAAGGGACAATCTACACCAGAATATTTATTGTTTTAAAAGATAGATAATCCCTTTATTACCTATTCCCTAGTTTTGCATATCCAACACAGTTATAATAATACACTTTTTACCTCTGTGATTATCTTGCATCTAAGCCTCTGCAAACTGCCCCTTATTTCAGTTCTTTTGACAGACTTGCATTTTAGCCAATCAGTGCTGGCTCCTAGGAACTCCATGTGCGTATTTTTCAAGGTTCAATTATAATTTTTCACTCTGACTGGTAGGGTGATTTCCCAGGCACCATTATTTCATTTTTTAAGATTTCTTTTTTTTTCTCATATAGCACTGCCATAAGGAAAATAAAGAAATAAACAAACCATATATATAACAATAAGACATGTACACGGGCACCATTTTCGACTCAGCTTTTTTCGTTCTGAATATTCAAATTATTTAGTTTTTCCAATATTCAGCGCCTGTGCTGTTCGGTATTCACCTTGGTTTAAACAAAATAAATACCAACCATTCATGGATCATTTACATTTGTTTCTGTTAAATTAATGTTCATCTTCCACTCTTTCACCTGTACTGTAGCGACTAAAATACTTACTTAAGCTCCCTGGAGAGTCGTGCTAACCCACACCTTTAGTGCGGGCCCTGGAAGCCGCTGCGCTTAGCTTCCTGTTACCACAGTTAGGGCTCTGTGAAGAAGAGTAGGGGGTTAGGCTTAGGTAAGTATTTTTAACTATTTAAAAGAAACAAAGGAATACTTCTAAATTTGGCATTATTCGTTCGTTTTCTTTAAATGTTGTGCTGCATTCATTTGGATAAACTAAATGAATATCAGTGATAAAATGATAATTACGTTACTGATTTTGAAAAACAATCTAACTTGTTACTTTTATAAATATTGTACATATATGTTTAGTATTAACACTCCTTGATAGCGGGTTAACCTTTTGCTATATGGATAACAGCTGTGACGTGTTAAATCAGTCATCATAATGTATTCAAGGGTCTGTCATGTCTGCCAGACATCGCTCAATGCCGACAGTATACGCTGTCGGTATTTAACATTGCCCAAGCAGTTCAGATTAACTCCTTGTGCAAAGCCCCCCCCCTTCAGATTTGAGGCCAGCAGGGGGTGTCAATCAACCCAATCGTATGCGATTGGGCGGATTGATGTCCAAAGACTCAGAGGCGGCAGACGAGTTAATAAGCAGCGGTCTTAAGACTGCTGCTTCTTAACTCCTGATTTCCGGCGAGCATAAAGGCTTGCGCGGAAACAGGGGTATTTGGCCCCATTCTGGCAATGATAAATTGGCCCCTATAAATGTGCTGTTGTACTAAACAGAGCAGTGACTGTAATATATATATATTATCACATGATCCTGCACAATCTGGCTCCAAGTACTGAGTATAGAATTTGCTTTCACACAATATTTGTCATTCATGCCCAAGCTCTGTATCTTATTGTGAATGAAATACTAATGGGCAGTCTGTTTGCAATAAATGTGGCACAGTAATGGCAAATGTATTAACCTTCTTCACCTTCATAGCTGTAAACACAACAACATCATCTCTTTTTCCATTTGCTTTATACATTAAGACAAGTAGATCTTCCAGTGGTGACAGATGAGGAATTACAGAACCAATGGCTTTTCTCAGGAATTGTAATCAGACACCACAAACTTATGAGGAATGGAACAAAAAACACTGGACAAAAAGGAGTTTTCTGAAACTAATTGACGCACTGACATTTCCAGTGTACTTAACAAGATGGAATCCAGTGCTGAAAAAAGGATTTAAGCTCTAATAAAATCTGGAAAAATAGAGTTAAATAGTTTTTAGGGATTTACAGCTAATAAAAAACTTCAGAGAAGACAAAACATTGTGAGACTGTAAATAGCTTCAATACATGTGCACCAGATTGTACCAACTAGACATGTGCACCAGATTGTACCAACTAGACATGTGCACCAGATTGTACCAACTAGACATGTGCACCAGATTGTACCAACTAAACATGTGCACCAGATTGTACCAACTAGACATGTGCACCAGATTATACCAACTAGACATGTGCACCAGATTGTACCAACTAGACATGTGCACCAGATTGTACCAACTAGACATGTGCACCAGATTGTACCAACTAGACATGTGCACCAGATTGTGCCAACTAAACATGTGCACCAGATTGTACCAACTAGACATGTGCACCAGATTATACCAACTAGACATGTGCACCAGATTGTACCAACTAGACATGTGCACCAGATTGTACCAACTAGACATGTGCACCAGATTGTACCAACTAGACATGTGCACCGGATTGTACCAACTAAACATGTGCACCAGATTGTACCAACTAGACATGTGCACCAGATTGTACCAACTAGACATGTGCACCAGATTGTACCAACTAGACATGTGCACCAGATTGTACCAACTAGACATGTGCACCAGATTGTACCAACTAGACATGTGCACCAGATTGTACCAACTAGACATGTGCACCAGATTGTACCAACTAGACATGTGCACCAGATTGTACAAACTAAACATGTGCACCAGATTGTACCAACTTGACATGTGCACCAGATTGTACCAACTAAACATGTACACCAGATTGTACCAACTAGACATGTGCACTATATTGTACCAACTAGACATGTGCACTATATTGTACCAACTAGACATGTGCACCAGATTGTACCAACTAGACATGTGCACCAGATTGTACCAACTAAACATGTGCACCAGATTGTACAAACTAGACATGTGCACCAGATTGTACCAACTAGACATGTGCACAAGATTGTACAAACTAAACATGTGCACCAGATTGTACCAACTAGACATGTGCACCAGATTGTACCAATTAAACGTGTACACCAGATTGTACCAACTAAACATGTACACCAGATTGTACCAACTAAACATGTGCACCACATTGTACCAACCAGACATGTGTACCAGATTGTACCAATTAAACATGTGCACCAGATTGTACCAACTAAACATGTGCACCAGATTGTACCAACTAGACATGTGCACCAGATTGTACAAAATAGACATGTGCACCAGATTGTACCAACTAGACATGTGCACTATATTGTACCAACTAGACATGTGCACCAGATTGTACCAAATAAACATGTGCACCAGATTGTACCAATTAAACATGTGCATCATATTGTACCAATTAAACATGTGCACCATATTGTACCAACTAGACATATGCCCCAGATTGTATCAACTAAACATGTGCACCAGATTGTACCAACTAGAAATGTGCACCAGATTGTACCAACTAGACATGTGCACCAGGTTGTACCAACTAGACATGTGCACCAGATTGTACCAACTAGACATGTGCACCAGATTGTACCAACTAGACATGTGCACCAGATTGTACAAACTAAACATGTGCACCAGATTGTACCAACTTGACATGTGCACCAGATTGTACCAACTAAACATGTACACCAGATTGTACCAACTATACATGTACACCAGATTGTACCAACTATACATGTACACCAGATTGTACCAACTAGACATGTGCACTATATTGTACCAACTAGACATGTGCACCAGATTGTACCAACTAGACATGTGCACCAGATTGTACCAACTAGACATGTGCACCAGATTGTACCAACTAAACATGTGCACCAGATTGTACAAACTAGACATGTGCACCAGATTGTACCAACTAGACATGTGCACAAGATTGTACAAACTAAACATGTGCACCAGATTGTACCAATTAAACGTGTACACCAGATTGTACCAACTAAACATGTACACCAGATTGTACCAACTGGACATGTGCACCAGATTGTACCAACTAGACATGTGCACCAGATTGTACCAACTAGACATGTGCACCAGATTGTACCAACTAAACATGTGCACCAGATTGTACCAACTAAACATGTGCACCAGATTGTACCAACTAAACATGTGCACCACATTGTACCAACCAGACATGTGTACCAGATTGTACCAACTAAACATGTGCACCAGATTGTACCAACTAAACATGTGCACCAGATTGTACCAACTAGACATGTGCACCAGATTGTACAAAATAGACATGTGCACCAGATTGTACCAACTAGACATGTGCACTATATTGTACCAACTAGACATGTGCCCCAGATTGTACCAAATAAACATGTGCACCAGATTGTACCAATTAAATATGTGCACCATATTGTACCAACTAAACATGTGCACCAGATTGTACCAACTAAACATGTGCACCAGATTGTACCAACTAAACATGTGCACCAGATTGTACCAACTAAACATGTGCACCAGATTGTACCAACTAGACATGTGCACCAGATTGTACCAACTAAACATGTGCACCAGATTGCGCCAACTAAACATGTGCACCAGATTGTACCACCTAAACATGTGCACCAGATTGTACCAACTAGACATATGCACCAGATTGTACCAACTAAACATGTACAACAGATTGTACCAACTAAACATGTACAACAGATTGTACCAACTAAACATGTGCACCAAATTGTACCAACTAAACATGTGCACCAGATTGTACAAACTAGACATGTGCACAATATTATACCATTGTGGTTTACTTTGTTGAAATGCATAAATAGGTAAGCTCAAGAGCTGGGAGCTCGCTGCTGATAGGTGGCTGCTCATATATGACTCATGTCATGGGCTTACAGATGTGTTCAGCTAGCTCCCAATGGTACAATGCTGCTCCTTCAATAAAGAATACAGAGAGAATTAATCAAAATTGTATACAGAAGAAGAAGGAATGAACAACAGCTCAGTAGCTTCTTCTATGGTGAGTTACTGCCTGGGAGCAACCTCTTTTAGCCCAAATTTGCTTTTCAGATAAAAGAAGCTGCTCCCAGGTGGTAAATCGCCAAAGAACAAGTTACTGAGCTGCTGTTCATTCCTTAGAGACCGCTTCTTTTTCTGTATGCATTTGTAATGTCACCATAAATAAATATCCATAAAGGTGATGGGGGAAACTAGATGTGGACTCTTTGCCCAATGTGCTTAGAGGAATATAGCTGCACCTCACTCACTCAAAAATTGTCTGTGAAGGGTTACATTGCCAATCCCTCCGCCGGACAGATAGCTCATCGTGCTAATGTACTGTTGCAGAGATCTGTGGCAACCCGAGGGTTTCAGGCTCGATCCCGGCGAGGTCCACTCAGCCTTTCATCCTTCTGAGGTCGGTAAAATGAGTACAGTTGGGTAATAATAACACCTGTTATCAGCGCTGTGAGTCGGTTAAGTCCAAGGTTGTGTGCTATACAAGTATCCATTATTATTATGTGTATAATCTATTAGTTAATGACTCCTTCATTGTGAACTTGTTGCAGAGATAAATGGAGGTTTATGTGGAGTTCTTTTTGGATGGGGCATGAGATGTGAGACAGTATCCTCCCCAAATGTTTTCCATCAATGGTAATCATGGTTAACTTCTGTATTCATTTATGCCTCTGTATTTCTGAAAGTGCCTGAGTTTTGGACATACAAAGGAGAACTGTAATGATGAGGTTCCTTACCAGAATTGTGGTGAACAAGGCCATTCTGCAGTAAATTTTATGGAGGAAAAGAAATGTTGCCACTGTGGAGCTACTGGACATTTTAAGCGACAATTGTACCAACTAAACAAGTTGCTGGAAGGTGAGACTATGAGGCCAATTTATCAAAGGTCTTGCGGACCTGATCCGACAGTGTGGATCAGGTCTGCAAGACCTTGCTGAATGCGGAGAGCAATACGCTCTCCATATTCAGCATTGCACCAGAAGCTCACAAGAGCTGCTGAAGCAACGTTGCCCCCTGCAGACTCAAGGCCAATGGGCCACCAGCAGGGAGGTGTCAATCAACCCGATCGTAATCTAAAGACCGCTGCTCCATAACCCTGTCCGCCTGCTCTGATGAGGCGGACAGGGTTATGGAGCAGAGGTCTTTAGACCGCTGCTTCATAACTGGTGTTTCATAACTGGTGTTTCTAGCGAGTCTGAAGACTCGCCAGAAACACGGGCCTTCAAGCTCTATTCGGAGCTTGATAAATGGGCCTCTTTAGCTCAGGTGGTGGTTGTACGGGGTACTCGATCTGGGGGTGGGGGAAAACAGCCTATCAAAGCAGAGACCCCAAAGGGGATACTGTAGAAACATCTGCTGACCCTGTGGAGGGTTTACCCCCCTCCCCCCACTATAGATACAGGCCATCTTCTATGGAGGATATTATCACAGATACAAAGCAGCCCAATCTTACAGGGTGAAGGTGAGATGGAGATTAATCCTACAACTGTTCAGCTAAAGAGATATCTTGAGGTGAATGAGGATGTGTCTGATGTTTCCTCTCTCCCTTCTGATGCTGAGGAGCATATTTATCAAGCTCCATTTTGAGCTTGATGCCTCCTGTTTCTGGCGAGCCTTCAGGCTCGCCCGAAACAGAAGTTATGAAGCAGCGGTCTAAAGACTGCTGCTCTATAACTTGCCCGCCTGCTCTGAGGCCGCGGACAGAAATCTGCCCGATCGAATACGATCGGGTTGATTGACACCCTCTAGTAGCGGACGAATTATCAAGCTCCGAATGGAACTTGATGCCCCTGTTTCCGCTCGAGCCTTCAGGCTCACCGGAAACATCAGTTGTAAAGCAGCAGTCTAAAGACTGCTGCTCCATAACTTGTCCGCCTGCTCTGAGGCTGCGGTCTTCAATCCGGCCGATCCTATATGATCGGGCTATCTGGCACCCCCTGCTATTGGCCGATTGCCCGCGAATCTGCAGGGGCGGCATTGCACCAGCAGTTCACAAGAACTGCTGGTGCAATGATAAATGTTGACAGCGTATGCTGCCGGCATTTATAGATTCGCGGCGGACATGATACGCTACTTCGTATCATGTCCACTCGCACATTGTCCCTATGGGGTCAATTTATCAAACTCCGTCTAAAGACCGCTGCTCCATAACTTGCCTGCCTGCTCTGAGGCCGCGGACAGAAATCAATGATTGCAATAAGAAATGGTGCAATAATAAATGCATAAATCAATGGTGCAATGATAAATGCTGACAGCGGATGCTGTCGGCATTTATCGATGTGCAGAGGACATGATCCGCTATATCGGATCATGTCTGCTCGCACCATAGTAAATAGGCCCCTATGTCTTCACTTGGAAGTGCTCTTTCCTACATAGATTAATCTCAAATTATTTGTGGAGTTTCAGAATATTCCTGTTGTAAAAAAGAAGTCTGGTAAAAAAGATTGTGTTTCTAAGACTTTAGTCCCTCAGGATAAGTTTGTTAAAGTGAAAGTAAATCCTAGCATTTTACAAATGCTAGGATTTACTATTGAAACAAATAAAGGGCACTTTCATTCATGAAGTATAAGATATTTCGAGGCCTATTTATCAAATGTCTGTCGGACCTGATCCGACAGAGCAGATCAGGTCCGACAGACATCGCTGAATGCATAGAGCAATATGCTCTCCGTATTCAGCATTGCATCAGCAGCTCACAAAAGCTGCTGGTGCAACACCGCCCCCTGCAGACTTGCGGCCAATCACCGCCAGCAGGGGTGTCAATCAACCCGATCGTACTCGATCGGGTTGAATTGTGGTGATTCCTGTCCACCTGCTCAGAGCAGACGGACAGGGTTATGGAGGAGCGGTCTTTAGACCATTGCTTCATAACTGCTGTTTCTGGTGAGTCTGAAGACTCGTCAAAAATACGGGCCCACAAGCTCCATACGGAGCTTGATAAATGGGCCTCTTCATGTAGAAAGCTCCTTTATTTGATTCAATCGATCGCTGCTCTTAGCTCCTACAGCAGAGCACGGCTAAAAAAAAATTTGGGCCCCAAGCCGGATTTACCGCACGGCAATTGGCTAAGAGGTGAAAACGTCACCTCTTAGCCAAATTTTTTTTTAGCTGTGGGCTGCTGTAGGAGCTAAGAGCGGCAATCGATTGAATCAAATAAAGGAGCTTTCTACATGAAGTATCTTATACTTCATGAATGAAAGTGCCCTTTATTTGTTTCAATAGTAAATCCTAGTGTTTGTAAAACGCTAGAATTTACTTTCACTTTAAAGGTCCTGATGGAATAGAGACACCTGGTTTTGCTCCTTAGTCTGCTGAAGTGTTGCAGAAAAACACAAAGAAAGCCAAAGGTGGGAGGAGACCAACTTAAAGGGACACTAAACCCAACATTTTTATTTCAAAATTCAGGTAGAGAATACAATTTTAAACAACATTCCAATTTACTTCTATTATCTAATTTGCTTTATTTAGATATCCTTCGTTAAAGAAATTGTAATGTACATGGGTGAGCCAATCACAAGAGGTGTCTATGTGCAGCCACCAATCAGCAGCTACTGCGCCTATCTAGATATGCTTTTCAGTAAAGCATATCAAGAGAATAAAGCAAATTAGATAATAGAAGTAAATTAGAAAGTTGTTTAAAATTGCATGCTCTTTCTAAATCATAAAAGAAAAAATGTGGGTTTCATGTCCCTTTAAAGGTATGCTAAACCCAACATTTTTATTTCATGATTCAGACAGAGCATGCAATTATAAGCAACTTTCTAATTTACTCCTATTAACAATTGTACTTAATTATCTTTGTATCTTTATTTGAAAAAGCATTCTAAAGACCGCTGCTCCATAACCTGACCGCCTGCTCTGAGAAGGAGGACAGAAATTGCCGCAATTCAACCAGATCGAATACGATTGGGTTGATTGACACCCCCTGCTAGTGGCCGATTGGCAGCGAATCTGCAGGGGGCAGCGTTGCACCAGCAGTTCACAAGAGCTGCTGGTGCAATGCTGAATGCGGAGAGCGTATTGCTCTCCGCATTCAGCGAGGTCTGGCGGACATGATCTACAATGTCTAAACATGTCCGACAGGCCTTTCATAAATAGGCCCTTAGTGTGTGAAGTGTTTTAGTTTTATGAGAATTTGTAGGGATATGAGGATTTGGATGATAGCAGTAAAAAGTTATTTTAAAATGACTATTGTTTATGGCCACTTTGAAATGGCAGCCAAGCTCTGCCCACTGATGACATCACGATCGGCGGAGCTCCAGCAGCATCCATTTGTTCAAAAATATATGATTTCTAAAATATAGAAACATAGAAATCAGAAAAATTGATAGACAGATAGATAGATAGATAGATGATACACATACTGTAGATAGATAGACAGATAAATAGATAAATGATAGATGATAGACAGATAGATAGATGATAGATAGATAGATAGATAGATAGATAGATAGACAGATAGACAGATAGATATGTAGACAGACAGACTGATAGATATACTGTATACAAAGAGAGAAGCGCTCTACCAGGAACGAACAACAGCTCAGTGGCTTGTTCTATGGCGATTTACCACCCGGAAGCAGCCTCTGTTAGACCAGTGTGCTTTTCACAGAAGAAAACTTTCCTGAAGTATATCAGTCTGATCCCGCCAAGTAAGGTCAGTCCAGCCCCGAAATACCAGGCAATTCTCCTCTGAACAAGGAACATGAAAACCCCAGACGATCGTTTCGGCCTCCTATGGGCCTCGTCAGTGAGGTGCAGCCACATTCCTCTAAGCACACTGGGCAAGGAGTCCACGTCTGGTTTCCCCCATCACCCATAGGGAGACTTCCCCAGGGTCATAATAATTTGCATACAAAGAGAGAAGCGCTCTACCAGGAACGAACAACAGCTCAATGGCTTGTTCTATGGCGATTTACCACCCGGAAGCAGCCTCTTTTAGACCAGTGTGCTTTTCACAGAAGAAAACTTTCCTGAAGTATATCAGTCTGATCCCGCCAAGTAAGGTCAGTCCAGCCCCGAAATACCAGGCAATTCTCCTCTGAACAAGGAACATGACAACCCCAGACGATCGTTTCGGCCTCCTATGGGCCTCGTCAGTGAGGTGCAGCCACATTCCTCTAAGCACACTGGGCAAGGAGTCCACGTCTGGTTTCCCCCATCACCCATAGGGAGACTTCCCCAGGGTCATAATAATTTGCATACAAAGAGAGAAGCGCTCTACCAGGAACGAACAACAGCTCAGTGGCTTGTTCTATGGCGATTTACCACCCGGAAGCAGCCTCTTTTAGACCAGTGTGCTTTTCACAGAAGAAAACTTTCCTGAAGTATATCAGTCTGATCCCGCCAAGTAAGGTCAGTCCAGCCCCGAAATACCAGGCAATTCTCCTCTGAACAAGGAACATGACAACCCCAGACGATCGTTTCGGCCTCCTATGGGCCTCGTCAGTGAGGTGCAGCCACATTCCTCTAAGCACACTGGGCAAGGAGTCCACGTCTGGGTTCCCCCATCACCCATAGGGAGACTTCCCCAGGGTCATAATAATTTGCATACAAAGAGAGAAGCGCTCTACCAGGAA
The DNA here is from genome assembly GCF_027579735.1 of Bombina bombina. Lineage (NCBI taxonomy): Eukaryota > Metazoa > Chordata > Amphibia > Anura > Bombinatoridae > Bombina > Bombina bombina. The sequence continues at coordinate 32,967,506 of NC_069507.1, read as the reverse complement.
CGAACAAAAGCTCAGTGGCTTGTTCTATGGCGATTTACCACCCGGAAGCAGCCTCTTTTAGACCAGTGTGCTTTTCACAGAAGAAAACTTTCCTGAAGTATATCAGTCTGATCCCGCCAAGTAAGGTCAGTCCAGCCCCGAAATACCAGGCAATTCTCCTCTGAACAAGGAACATGACAACCCCAGATGATCGTTTCGGCATCCTATGGGCCTCGTCAGTGAGGTGCAGCCACATTCCTCTAAGCACACTGGGCAAGGAGTCCACGTCTGGTTTCCCCCATCACCCATAGGGAGACTTCCCCAGGGTCATAATAATTTGCATACAAAGAGAGAAGCGCTCTACCAGGAACGAACAACAGCTCAGTGGCTTGTTCTATGGCGATTTACCACCCGGAAGCAGCCTCTTTTAGACCAGTGTGCTTTTCACAGAAGAAAACTTTCCTGAAGTATATCAGTCTGATCCCGCCAAGTAAGGTCAGTCCAGCCCCGAAATACCAGGCAATTCTCCTCTGAACAAGGAACATGACAACCCCAGACGATCGTTTCGGCCTCCTATGGGCCTCGTCAGTGAGGTGCAGCCACATTCCTCTAAGCACACTGGGCAAGGAGTTCACGTCTGGTTTCCCCCATCACCCATAGGGAGACTTCCCCAGGGTCATAATAATTTGCATACAAAGAGAGAAGCGCTCTACCAGGAACGAACAACAGCTCAGTGGCTTGTTCTATGGCGATTTACCACCCGGAAGCAGCCTCTTTTAGACCAGTGTGCTTTTCACAGAAGAAAACTTTCCTGAAGTATATCAGTCTGATCCCGCCAAGTAAGGTCAGTCCAGCCCCGAAATACCAGGCAATTCTCCTCTGAACAAGGAACATGACAACCCCAGACAATCGTTTCGGCCTCCTATGGGCCTCGTCAGTGAGGTGCAGCCACATTCCTCTAAGCACACTGGGCAAGGAGTCCACGTCTGGTTTCCCCCCATCACCCATAGGGAGACTTCCCCAGGGTCATAATAATTTGCATACAAAGAGAGAAGCGCTCTACCAGGAACGAACAACAGCTCAGTGGCTTGTTCTATGGCGATTTACCACCCGGAAGCAGCCTCTTTTAGACCAGTGTGCTTTTCACAGAAGAAAACTTTCCTGAAGTATATCAGTCTGATCCCGCCAAGTAAGGTCAGTCCAGCCCCGAAATACCAGGCAATTCTCCTCTGAACAAGGAACATGACAACCCCAGACGATCGTTTCGGCCTCCTATGGGCCTCATCAGTGAGGTGCAGCCACATTCCTCTAAGCACACTGGGCAAGGAGTCCACGTCTGGTTTCCCCCATCACCCATAGGGAGACTTCCCCAGGGTCATAATAATTTGCATACAAAGAGAGAAGCGCTCTACCAGGAACGAACAACAGCTCAGTGGCTTGTTCTATGGCGATTTACCACCCGGAAGCAGCCTCTTTTAGACCAGTGTGCTTTTCACAGAAGAAAACTTTCCTGAAGTATATCAGTCTGATCCCGCCAAGTAAGGTCAGTCCAGCCCCGAAATACCAGGCAATTCTCCTCTGAACAAGGAACATGACAACCCCAGACGATCGTTTCGGCCTCCTATGGGCCTCGTCAGTGAGGTGCAGCCACATTCCTCTAAGCACACTGGGCAAGGAGTCCACGTCTGGTTTCCCCCATCACCCATAGGGAGACTTCCCCAGGGTCATAATAATTTGCATACAAAGAGAGAAGCGCTCTACCAGGAACGAACAACAGCTCAGTGGCTTGTTCTATGGCGATTTACCACCCGGAAGCAGCCTCTTTTAGACCAGTGTGCTTTTCACAGAAGAAGGGCTGAACTGACCATGTCGGCGGGATCAGACTGATATACTACAGGAAAGTTTTCCTCTGTGAAAAGCACAATTGGGCAGAAAGAAGCTACTACCAGGTGGCAACCGGGCCATAGAACAAGCTATTGATGCTGCTGTTCGTTCCTGGCAGACTGCTTCTCATTCTGTTTTGCATATGTAAATATGACCCTGGGGATAGTCTCCCTAAGGGTGATGGTGGAAACCAGACGTGGACTCCTTGCCCAATGTGCTTAGAGGGATATGGCTGCACCTCACTGACGAGGCCCAAACGATCGTCTGGGGTTGTCATGTTCCTTGTTCAGAGGAGAATTGCCTGGTATTTCGGACCATGTCGGCGGGATCAGACTGATATACTACAGGAAAGTTTTCCTCTGTGAAAAGCACAATTGGGCAGAAAGAAGCTACTACCAGGTGGCAACCGGGCCATAGAACAAGCTATTGATGCTGCTGTTCGTTCCTGGCAGACTGCTTCTCATTCTGTTTTGCATATGTAAATATGACCCTGGGGATAGTCTCCCTAAGGGTGATGGTGGAAACCAGACGTGGACTCCTTGCCCAATGTGCTTAGAGGGATATGGCTGCACCTCACTGACGAGGCCGAAACGATCGTCTGGGGTTGTCATGTTCCTTGTTCAGAGGAGAATTGCCTGGTATTTCGGGGCTGAACTGACCATGTCGGCGGGATCAGACTGATATACTACAGGAAAGTTTTCCTCTGTGAAAAGCACAATTGGGCAGAAAGAAGCTACTACCAGGTGGCAACCGGGCCATAGAACAAGCTATTGATGCTGCTGTTCGTTCCTGGCAGACTGCTTCTCATTCTGTTTTGCATATGTAAATATGACCCTGGGGATAGTCTCCCTAAGGGTGATGGGGGAAACCAGACGTGGACTCCTTGCCCAATGTGCTTAGAGGGATATGGCTGCACCTCACTGACGAGGCCCAAAGGAGGCCGAAACGATCGTCTGGGGTTGTCATGTTCCTTGTTCAGAGGAGAATTGCCTGGTATTTCGGGGCTGAACTGACCATGTCGGCGGGATCAGACTGATATACTACAGGGAAGTTTTCCTCTGTGAAAAGCACAATTGGGCAGAAAGAAGCTACTACCAGGTGGCAACCGGGCCATAGAACAAGCTATTGATGCTGCTGTTCGTTCCTGGCAGACTGCTTCTCATTCTGTTTTGCATATGTAAATATGACCCTGGGGATAGTCTCCCTAAGGGTGATGGGGGAAACCAGACGTGGACTCCTTGCCCAATGTGCTTAGAGGGATATGGCTGCACCTCACTGACGAGGCCCAAAGGAGGCCGAAACGATCGTCTGGGGTTGTCATGTTCCTTGTTCAGAGGAGAATTGCCTGGTATTTCGGGGCTGAACTGACCATGTCGGCGGGATCAGACTGATATACTACAGGAAAGTTTTCCTCTGTGAAAAGCACAATTGGGCAGAAAGAAGCTACTACCAGGTGGCAACCGGGCCATAGAACAAGCTATTGATGCTGCTGTTCGTTCCTGGCAGACTGCTTCTCATTCTGTTTTGCATATGTAAATATGACCCTGGGGATAGTCTCCCTAAGGGTGATGGGGGAAACCAGACGTGGACTCCTTGCCCAATGTGCTTAGAGGGATATGGCTGCACCTCACTGACGAGGCCCAAAGGAGGCCGAAACGATCGTCTGGGGTTGTCATGTTCCTTGTTCAGAGGAGAATTGCCTGGTATTTCGGGGCTGAACTGACCATGTCAGCGGGATCAGACTGATATACTACAGGAAAGTTTTCCTCTGTGAAAAGCACAATTGGGCAGAAAGAAGCTACTACCAGGTGGCAACCGGGCCATAGAACAAGCTATTGATGCTGCTGTTCGTTCCTGGCAGACTGCTTCTCATTCTGTTTTGGATAGATATACTGTAGATAGACAGACAGATAGATAGACAGATAGATAAATAAATATGCATGTACATAATGGATATAGAGATAGACACTTTAACAACTTGTTCATGTAGTGACCTTCTTTAGGTCCTTTTAGCTGTTCTTAAGATGATTTAGTTTTCTAGTTTAGCAGACAACTTGGCATTTTAAAAGCTGCACAAGCTACCACCTACTCAGAACAGTCTTTTATAGTTTCTCTGTCATTCGCAGGTTCCACCTTTACAATTTTCTGTCCCCCTTGACAGATCTGCTTATAACCTGTTTGCTAACAGCATTATTGGCGCTTGCTTACAACAAATGTATTACAGATAGGAAGATTCCTCATACTACAAAGTCACTGCAACTCATGACAGCTGCAGAACTCTCCGTACAGTATGCAAATCACAGTGTCATCTCTCTGCTAGCGCCAAGGTCTAAATCTCATTTGTCTGCTAAGGATATTTATTGCCATTATTAATTTGTCCTGTTTGATATGAAAGAAGTCTCATGGGACAGTTTGTATGATCGTGATCATTTTTCCATTATTGTCTGAACTTCACTGCAAACAACTGCCTATCAGCCCTGTCAAGAGAGGCTAATGAATTATCATTTAATTTAAGTGTGTGTAATGGAAGCTTCACTATTGGGTGCAGCAGACCACAAATGTGCTACATGGACCCTCTAGCTCTCTTTATGCCATGGTACATTAATTAATAACAACACATTTAAAATATAAAATATACAGTATATATATATATATATATATATATATATCTATATATCAAATAGAAAAAATGGCACTCACTGGACTTGAATAAAAATATAACCTTTATTAATATCAGTTAAAAAACGGCATAACGTTTCATGATTCTTACAATCCCTTTGTCAAATGCCTAAATAAGATTCATCTCAGTGAATCTAAAAACATATGTTTGCATGAACATCCAGCCTAGTAAATGTACCTAAGGAAAACCGCGAACTCCACAAGCGTCTCACGTGTGTTACGTCATCACGTAACGCCACTCACGCACGTACACGCATGGAGAGCGGTTACCTTGGTAACCATGCAAACATAGCGGCGCCACACAGAACAGTTGCGATGCTGGACGTAACCTCCAAACACAAACCCCCACTGGCAGCACTAACCTCCACACAGACGTCACTGATGTGACGCCCCATGGGGTGGAAAACCAATGTTAGGATGGATGTCATGGTAACACATCATACACAACCCACTCATAGCGGTTATACACTTAAAAAACTTATACTTATATGGAGTTCACGGTTTTCCTTAGGTACATTTAAACTAAGCTGGATGTTCATGCAAACATATGTTTTTAGATTCACTGAGATGAATCTTATTTAGGCATTTGACAAAGGGATTGTAAGAATCCCGAAACGTTATGCCATTTTTTAACTGATATTAATAAAGGTTATATTTTTATTCAAGTCCAGTGAGTGCCATTTTTTCTATTCGCTACACTCCTACGTTTTGGATGTGCACCCTGACAACTATTTGATTAAGGAAGGACTGTGCTTATCCTATTGGGACTTTAATACTATATATATATATATATATATATATATATATATATATATATATATATATATATATATATATATATATATATATATATATATATATATATATATATATATATACTGTATATATATATATATATATATATATATATATTTATTAATACACACACATATATACTGTATACACACACATATATACAGTATATATAGTACACCGGGCCCTCACATTTTTGTAACTATTTTATTATATCTTTTCATGTGACACTGAAGAAATGACACTTTGCTGCAATATGAAGTAGTGAGTGTACAGCCTGTATAAAAGTGTGAATTTGCTGTCCCCTCAAAATAACTCAACACACAGCCATTAATGTCTAAACCATTGGCAACAAAAGTGAGTACACCCCTAAAGGGAAATGACCAAATTGGGCCCAATTATCCATTTTCCCTCCCCAGTGTCATGTGACTCGTTAGTGTTACAGGGTCTCATGTGTGAATGGGGAGCAGGTGTGTTAAATTTGGTGTTATCGCTCTCACACTCTCTCATACTGGTCACTGGAAGTTCAATATGGCACCTCATGGCAAAGAACTCTCTGAGGATCTGAAAAAAGAATTGTTACTCTACATAAAGATGGCCTAGGCTATAAGAAATTTCCCAAGACCCTGAAACTGAGCTGCAGCACGGTGGGCAAGACCATACAGTGGTTTCACAGGACGGGGTCTACTCAGAACAGGCCTCGCCATGGTCGACCAAGGAAGTTGAGTGCAAATAGAAAAAATGGCACTCACTGGACTTGAATAAAAATATAACCTTTATTAATATCAGTTAAAAAACGGCATAACGTTTCATGATTCTTACAATCCCTTTGTCAAATGCCTAAATAAGATTCATCTCAGTGAATCTAAAAACATATGTTTGCATGAACATCCAGCCTAGTAAATGTACCTAAGGAAAACCGCGAACTCCACAAGCGTCTCACGTGTGTTACGTCATCACGTAACGCCACTCACGCACGTACACGCATGGAGAGCGGTTACCTTGGTAACCATGCAAACATAGCGGCGCCACACAGAACAGTTGCGATGCTGGACGTAACCTCCAAACACAAACCCCCACTGGCAGCACTAACCTCCACACAGACGTCACTGATGTGACGCCCCATGGGGTGGAAAACCAATGTTAGGATGGATGTCATGGTAACACATCATACACAACCCACTCATAGCGGTTATACACTTAAAAAACTTATACTTATATGGAGTTCACGGTTTTCCTTAGGTACATTTAAACTAAGCTGGATGTTCATGCAAACATATGTTTTTAGATTCACTGAGATGAATCTTATTTAGGCATTTGACAAAGGGATTGTAAGAATCCCGAAACGTTATGCCATTTTTTAACTGATATTAATAAAGGTTATATTTTTATTCAAGTCCAGTGAGTGCCATTTTTTCTATTTGCTACACTCCTACGTTTTGGATGTGCACCCTGACAACTATTTGATTAAGGAAGGACTGTGCTTATCCTGTTGGGACTTTAATACTATATATATATATATATATATATATATATATATATATATATATATATATATATATACTGTATATATATATATATATTTATTAATACACACACATATATACTGTATACACACACATATATACAGTATATATAGTACACCGGGCCCTCACATTTTTGTAACTATTTTATTATATCTTTTCATGTGACACTGAAGAAATGACACTTTGCTGCAATATGAAGTAGTGAGTGTACAGCCTGTATAAAAGTGTGAATTTGCTGTCCCCTCAAAATAACTCAACACACAGCCATTAATGTCTAAACCATTGGCAACAAAAGTGAGTACACCCCTAAAGGGAAATGACCAAATTGGGCCCAATTAGCCATTTTCCCTCCCCAGTGTCATGTGACTCGTTAGTGTTACAGGGTCTCATGTGTGAATGGGGAGCAGGTGTGTTAAATTTGGTGTTATCGCTCTCACACTCTCTCATACTGGTCACTGGAAGTTCAATATGGCACCTCATGGCAAAGAACTCTCTGAGGATCTGAAAAAAGAATTGTTACTTTACATAAAGATGGCCTAGGCTATAAGAAATTTCCCAAGACCCTGAAACTGAGCTGCAGCACGGTGGGCAAGACCATACAGTGGTTTCACAGGACGGGGTCTACTCAGAACAGGCCTCGCCATGGTCGACCAAGGAAGTTGAGTGCACATGCTCAGCGTCATATCCAGAGGTCGTCTTTGGGAAATAGACGTATGAGTGCTCCCAACATTGCTGCAGAGGTTGAAGGGGTGGGGGGTCAGCCTGTCAGTGCTCAGACCATAAGCTGCACACTGCATCAAATTGGTCTGCATGACTGTCATCCCAGAAGGAAACCTCTTCTAAAGATGATGCACAAGAAAGCCCGCAAACAGTTTGCTGAATACAAGCAGACTAAGGACATGGATTACTGGAACCATGTCCTGTTGTCCGATGAGACCAAGATAAACTTATTTAGTTCAGATGGTGTTAAGCGTGTGTGACGGCAACCAGGTGAGGAGTACAAAGAGAAGTGTGTCTTGCCTACAGTCAAGCATGGTGGTGGGAGTGTCATGGTCTGTGCCTGCATGAGTGCTGCCGCCACTGGGGAGCTACAGTTCATTGAGGGAACCATGAATGCCAGCATGTACTGTGACATACTGAAGCATAGCATGATCCCCTCCCTTCGGAGACCTGGCCACAGGGCAGTATTCCAACATGATAACGACCCCAAACACACCTCCAAGATGACCACTGCCTTGCTAAAGAAGCTGAGGGTAAAGGTGATAGACTGGTCAAGCATGTCTCCAGACCTAAACCCTATTGGGCATCTGTGGGGCATCCTCAAACGGAAGGTGGGGGAGCACAAGGTCTCTAACATCCACCAGCTCTGTGATGTCGTCATGGAGGAGTGGAAGAGGACTCCAGTGGCAACCTGTGAAGCTCTGGTGAACTCCATGTCCAAGAGAGTTAAGGTAGTGCTGGAAAATAATGGTGGCCACACAAAATATTGACACTTTGGGCCCAATTTGGACATTTTCCACTTAGGGGTCTACTCACTTTTGTTGCCCATGGTTTAGACATTGTACCTAAGGAAAACCGCGAACTCCACAAGCGTCTCACGTGTGTTACGTCATCACGTAATGCCACTCACGCACGTACACGCATGGAGAGCGGTTACCTTGGTAACCATGCAAACATAGCGGCGCCACACAGAACAGTTGCGATGCTGGACGTAACCTCCAAACACAAACCCCCACTGGCAGCACTAACCTCCACACAGACGTCACTGATGTGACGCCCCAGGGGGTGGAAAACCAATGTTAGGATGGATGTCATGGTAACACATCATACACAACCCACTCATAGCGGTTATACACTTTAAAAAACTTATACTTATATGGAGTTCACGGTTTTCCTTAGGTACATTTAAACTAAGCTGGATGTTCATGCAAACATATGTTTTTAGATTCACTGAGATGAATCTTATTTAGGCATTTGACAAAGGGATTGTAAGAATCCCGAAATGTTATGCCGTTTTTTAACTGATATTAATAAAGGTTATATTTTTATTCAAGTCCAGTGAGTGCCATTTTTTCTATTTGCTACACTCCTACGTTTTGGATGTGCACCCTGGCAACTATTTGATTAAGGAAGGACTGTGCTTATCCTGTTGGGACTTTAATACTATATATATATATATATATATATATATATATATATATATATATATACTGTATATATATATATATTTATTAATACACACACATATATACTGTATACACACACATATATACAGTATATATAGTACACCGGGCCCTCACATTTTTGTAACTATTTTATTATATCTTTTCATGTGACACTGAAGAAATGACACTTTGCTACAATATGAAGTAGTGAGTGTACAGCCTGTATAAAAGTGTGAATTTGCTGTCCCCTCAAAATAACTCAACACACAGCCATTAATGTCTAAACCATTGGCAACAAAAGTGAGTACACCCCTAAAGGGAAATGACCAAATTGGGCCCAATTAGCCATTTTCCCTCCCCAGTGTCATGTGACTCGTTAGTGTTACAGGGTCTCATGTGTGAATGGGGAGCAGGTGTGTTAAATTTGGTGTTATCGCTCTCACACTCTCTCATACTGGTCACTGGACGTTCAATATGGCACCTCATGGCAAAGAACTCTCTGAGGATCTGAAAAAAGAATTGTTACTCTACATAAAGATGGCCTAGGCTATAAGAAATTTCCCAAGACCCTGAAACTGAGCTGCAGCACGGTGGGCAAGACCATACAGTGGTTTCACAGGATGGGGTCTACTCAGAACAGGCCTCGCCATGGTCGACCAAGGAAGTTGAGTGCACATGCTCAGCGTCATATCCAGAGGTCGTCTTTGGGAAATAGACGTATGAGTGCTCCCAACATTGCTGCAGAGGTTGAAGGGGTGGGGGGTCAGCCTGTCAGTGCTCAGACCATAAGCTGCACACTGCATCAAATTGGTCTGCATGACTGTCATCCCAGAAGGAAACCTCTTCTAAAGATGATGCACAAGAAAGCCCGCAAACAGTTTGCTGAATACAAGCAGACTAAGGACATGGATTACTGGAACCATGTCCTGTTGTCCGATGAGACCAAGATAAACTTATTTAGTTCAGATGGTGTTAAGCGTGTGTGATGGCAACCAGGTGAGGAGTACAAAGAGAAGTGTGTCTTGCCTACAGTCAAGCATGGTGGTGGGAGTGTCATGGTCTGTGCCTGCATGAGTGCTGCCTCCACTGGGGAGCTACAGTTCATTGAGGGAACCATGAATGCCAGCATGTACTGTGACATACTGAAGCATAGCATGATCCCCTCCCTTCAGAGACCTGGCCACAGGGCAGTATTCCAACATGATAACGACCCCAAACACACCTCCAAGATGACCACTGCCTTGCTAAAGAAGCTGAGGGTAAAGGTGATAGACTGGTCAAGCATGTCTCCAGACCTAAACCCTATTGGGCATCTGTGGGGCATCCTCAAACGGAAGGTGGGGGAGCACAAGGTCTCTAACATCCACCAGCTCTGTGATGTCGTCATGGAGGAGTGGAAGAGGACTCCAGTGGCAACCTGTGAAGCTCTGGTGAACTCCATGTCCAAGAGAGTTAAGGCAGTGCTGGAAAATAATGGTGGCCACACAAAATATTGACACTTTGGGCCCAATTTGGACATTTTCCACTTAGGGGTCTACTCACTTTTGTTGCCCATGGTTTAGACATTGAGTTATTTTGAATGGACAGCAAATTTACACTGTTATACAGGCTGCACACTCACTACTTTACATTGTAGCAAAGTGTCATTTCTTCAGTGTTGTCACATGAAAAGATATAATAAAATATTTACAAAAATGTGAGGGGTGTATTCACTTTTGTGGGATACTGTATATATATATATATATATACACACACATACACAGTATATATAAAATCCACACTCTTAAGGAATTAGCACTCTCAGGTCTTGGGGACAACTTGTCAGGGTGTCCAGCTCAAAAATGTACTAATAGCCCACTGTATCACACTAATACAATGGGCTCCATTTATTAAGCAGTGGATGCTGCTTCAGAGCCCCTTTGTTTCAGGTTCACCAGTTACGTGTGGTTTAACGGCTGACAAGGTACACACGGATGTCAAACAGCGTACACACCTAGCTGCGGCTCCCGAACTGTAACGTCCTCAAGTCAGGTATTTGGTTATACTATTCACGTAAGACTGCATTATGCTTACACATCTGTGATTTGGAATATACAGACTTACATGTTACGACTGATTGAGTTGGAATATTTGAACTGACCATATCTTAATACCGAGGTGCTAATACGTTTTGCAAAACACACTTTTTATCTACTTTTTAGTGGTGGCAATCAAATATCCTATTATCACTTTTTTGCATATAATCGGAGAAGTCCGATTTTTTATACATTGTTGCAATTATTGAGTAACATTTTTACTACTATAGATCTGTGACACTTGATGCTTATTGCTTATGTGATTTGACAAAACCATTTTTTTATATATATAAATTGATTTTAATTAGCCTGTGTTGTAGTCATTTTTTGTTACATACGTTCTTTGCTCTTTAGAACCTTTAGCTTTTTAGCGCTCCTAAGCATATTTCAATATTTATCTTTATATTTACTCCCGTAGATGTTTATATATCTCTTTTTGCTCCAAGATAGCACCAATATGATAATATGTACAGGATTTTGTCTCTGAATATATTGTAGAGGTTATGACTTATGATGTATAGCAATAAGTTATGAAATTTTATGTTTTATACCGCAATTAATCTTTTCAAATCTGAATAAATTCAATAGTTGTTATCCTATGTCAATAATATGTGCAATAGAATATGACATTTAACTTTATCCATTTTTATGGAGAGCCATGAAATTAAGGAGCTATTTGTATCATTTAAAACATTAGTATACTAACTAGAGGTTACAAGTTTTTATTCACCCCGCCTATGAGGGCAGTAAGGGGTTAAATGATCAAACATATGCTCCTTAATGAGGTGTGGATTGTTTAGGGAAGGTAGCTTGAAAACCAACAATCAGTGAGCAGGGTTCAATGTTTTAATTAATTTATCAAGAAAGAGAAGGTCTTTTAAAAGTTTGTGCAAGCTGTGTTCACATTATGCCATGATTACGGCTGTTGCCGAAACATGTTAGCCATAAGGACACTGCATATGCCACTGACTGGTGGTTTCTGACTTTGTATGTAACTTTTTAAGCTCTTTAACTCCTTGAATAAAAGCTAAGTTTTATTACACCATTGGATGGACCGGTGCTCCTTGTTTTCTTTAACTTTACCTTGGATTTGGGGCGAAGTGAGCACGGTATTTCTGTTATCCAATACAGACCTAAAAAGTAGAAATGTGCAATTCATTTCGGATCGATTTGGAAATTCGGCCGAATTCGTAAAATTCGGGATTCGGAACGATTCGAATTTCCAAATTAAATTAGTGCCGAATCTACCGAATAAATCCAAATTAGTTCGAATTTATTCAGATTTATTCGGTAGATTCGGATGGCCATGGATTACAATAGTATTGTACAGTATATTAGGTTATATCACTCTGCTATGGGTTACACCTAATATACAGTACATAAAACTAGTCTAATACACAGCACATCCCACCTAACACTTACCGAAAATCCGAATTTCTGAACCGAACCGAATCCAGACGAATTTATTCGAATCCGAAACGAATCCGAAACGAATTGATTCAAATTTTTCCGAATTCGAATCGATCCAAACCAAAATTCGAAAAAATCAGTATCAATCCGAACCGAACCAAATTTTTTCACCATGCACATGTCTACCTAAAAGGCTACAGAAGGATTTGCTGCATACAGACAATGAGATGAGAGGGACACTTACAGTGCTGAAAGACATCATCAGCGGTTGCCGGTTGAAAGAGGGAGATGAGCGGGTGTGCCCAGCGAGCAAAGGTGCTTGACACAGAGGTGCAGAATGGATACCTGAATCGAAAGCTGACCCACCTAGCAACTCTCCTTAGGACCGACCTGAGCAACCAAGACGCAGAAGGAAGACACGGGTAAGAACTGAGTTATACTCACGCATGTTCCATCTATACAGACCAGTTGTCGTTAACGCTGCATATTGCTCAAATCCAGAGCCTGTCATACATGACTTTGTTATATGCCTATATTGACAGTGCTGAGGTTGATTCTTTTTGACTGTTGCATGTATACTGTGTAACAAACTATGAACAGTATTAAGAGGCAATAATGTCTAAATTGAATCAAAAATAAAATTATATTCTAAAATCTATATAGACAAATTTTTGAATAAAGGGACAACACAATAAAAGGGATACTAAACCCAAATTTTTATTTTCATGATTCAGATAGAGCATGCAATGTAAAGCATAGGAGCTCGCCCATTTTTGGTTCAGAACTGTGGTTACGGATCAGGCGGATTGAAGACCGCAGCCTCAGAGCAGGCAGACAAGTTATGAAGCAGCGGTCTTTAGACCGCTGCTTCATAACTGCTGTTTCCGGTGAGCATGAAGGCTCGTGCAGAAACAGGGGCATCAAGTTCCATTCGGAGCTTGATAATTTGGCCCCTATATCTGAATCATGAAAGAAATCATTTGGGTTTAGTATCTCTTTAAGTTTTGCGTATTCCATGTGATAGAGAGCTTGCAGTAAATCTCACTCAGGCACACCCTGATCACCATGTTTCAGTTCCCTAGCCACTCATTCCTGGGTTACGGTCCTTAAAAGAACCTTCTATTTAAAAGATATTTATGTTATATATAAGTAATTAAGAAATGTAGTTCATTTTGTTAGCAAAATGTGCAATCCAGGGAAACACCCCTTGAAAATCCTGTCTAAATTACAATAAGTGAATGACATGAGATCCAGCACTAATCATACTGAAAAAGTTTACAGGGCTTTGAATCCCGTTGGACACACTGTCTGCTTTCTGTAGGGCGTGTGAAAGAAAAATTAAATTACAGGAAAATAAGTCAAAGTAGTAAAAGTACATTAAAAGTTACAAAGCATTATCCTTGTGCTTGGTCTTGTGCTAAGAATAAAACACAGTCTAATGCAGGGTGCCTTATCTCATGCTTGCGGGTCGATTTATCACAGCCCAAATGGGGCCATATACCCCTGTTTCCGCGCGAGCCTTCAGGCCACTGCTCCTAAACTCGTCTGCCGCCGAACTTAACTCGTCCGCCGCCGATCAGGTTGATTGACACCCCCTGCTAGCGGCTGAATAGCCGCAAATCTGCAAGGTGCGGCATTGCACAAGCAGTTCACCAGAACTGCTTGTGCAATGTTAAATGCCGACAGCATTCAGCTGTGCGGATCATGTCTGTCCGACTGTTGGTAAATTGGCCCCATAGTCTTGTCCCAACAATAAAATACAGTCTAAAGCAGGGTGCGTTATCTTATGCTTGGTCTTGTGCTCAGTATAAAACACAATCTAATGCATGGTGAGTTATCTTTTGCTTAGTTTTGCCCTAAGAATAAAACACAGTCTGGTGCAGGGAGCATTATCTTGTTCTTGGTCTTGTGTTAAGAATAAAGCACAGTTGGATGCAGGGTGCATTCTCTTGTGCTTTGCATTGCCCTAAGAATAAAGTACAGTCTGATGCAGGGTGCATTATCTTGTTCTTGGTCTTGTGCTAAGAATAAAGCACAGTTGGATGCAGGGTGCATTATATTATGCTTGGTCTTGTGCTAAGGGGCATATTTAATAAGGTCCGAGCGGATATGATCCGATATTGCATACGCTGTTGGCATATCATTTCACCAGCAGTTCTTGTGAACTGCTGGTGCAATGCCGCTCCCTGCAGATCGGCCGCTAGCAGGGGGTGTCAATCAACCTGATTGTATTGGATCAAGATGATTTTCTGCGATGTCTTCCCCCGCCTCAGAGCAGGCGGACAGGTTATGGAGCAGCGGTCTTTAGACTGAAGGCTCGCCAGAAACACGGGGCTTCAATCTCCATATGGAGCTTGATAAATATGCCCCATAGTCTAATGCAGGGTGCATTATCTTATACTTGGGGGCCTATTTATCAAGCCTTCAACCGCAAATACGCTGGAATTCCGCAGCGTAATTGTGGCAAGCTTGATTCGCCTTATTCATCAAAGCCTACAGACCGGCAAAAGTAGAAATCTGTAACGTAACATACGATCCGCCGGTTTCAGTCCAACACAGATTGATGCTTACATCACTACAGATGTTCCGAATGCAAATTTGGCACTATCTGACTACTTTTGCTAGTTATCAAATAACTACCAGGTACGCTCGCCACTATTCCAACCCAGTGTACCTGGTTTTCAATCCACCGCCCTGGAAGCGGCAGATGCCATAGGAATCAATGGGAGCGGCTCCATCTTCAAGACATCCGACACGGAGCATCCTCTTCAATCGACGGCTTCTTCGGAATGAAGGTTCCTTTAAATGACGTCTTTCAAGATGGCGTCCCTTAGATTCCGATTGGCTGATAGAATTCTATCAGCCAATCGGAATTAAGGTTGAAAAAAATCCTATTGGCTGTTGCAATCAGCCAATAGGATTGAACTTCAATCATATTGACTGATCCAATCAGCCAATAGGATTGAGCTCGCATTCTATTGGCTGTTCCAATCAGCCAATAGAATGCAAGCTCAATCCTATTGGCTGATTGCAACATTTACTTTTATTATCTAATTTGCTTCATTCTTGTGATATACTTTGCTGAAAAGCATATCTAGATATGCTCAGTAGCTGCTGATTGGTTGCTGCAAATAGATGCCTTGCATGATTGTCTCATCCATGTGCATTGCTATTTCTTCAACAAAGGATATCTAAAGAATGCAGCACATTAGATAATAGAAGTAAACTGGAATGTTGTTTAAAATTGTATTCTCTACTTGAATCATGAAAGAATATTTTTGGGTTTAGTGTAAAGGGATATAAAACAGTATGTTTGATTGCTGTGATTAAAAGCACTATGCAGTGGATTATACTTGATAGAAAACATTTAAGTATGTATTATTAATCATTTTAAAAGGATTTTGCATTTTATACCTTTTTTATTTTAATTTGTGCAGTGTCCATTACTTCTTGTCACAGGACAACAAGGTAGCCGGGGTCTGTACAGGGAAGTTTATCTAGCTTGATGTTATCTTCTAGGGGCTGAATTATCATTGTGTGGATGGACATGATCCGCTGTAGCGGATCATGTCCCCCACACATCAATAAATGCCAACAGCATACGCTGTTGGCATTCATCATTGCACAAGCAATGTTGTGCAATACCGCCCCTGCAGATCCGTATCTGATCAGGCTGATTGCTGTCCGCCGCCTCAGAGGTGGCAGACGAGTTAAAGAGCAGCGGTCTTAAGACCGCTGCTTCTTAACTCCTGCTTCCGGCGAGCCTGAAGGCCTCTAGCAGGGGGTGAAAATCATCCCGATTGTATGCTCGTGATGATTGCAGTCCGCCACCTCAGTGGTGGTGGATGAATTAAGCTAAGTTTCTTAACCTAAGTTTCCGGCGAGATAGAGTGGGGGTAGATTGCAGCATCCGCTGCTTGGTAAATCTACCGTCTGTTTTGCAATTGCTCAGATGTGGCAGAATGCAACTTAAGTTCAAAAGATGATTGCCCTGGTATCTCCCTGAAGGTGCAGTGACTACAATGAGAAAGCAAGTAGTGTGTTTTCTGTTTTGTTTTTAAGCTTACCATGATTTCACATATTTGTTTTTAATAAATGTGCAATGTTTCATATCCCTTTAAGTAATGTGCTTAAGCACAATCAATACAACCGTAAAATGTAGCACTTTTTGAGATCTGAAATAAACCATTAGTATTATTAATAGTGAAGAACTTCACTACTTAAAATTGTCTTAGCTCACCTCCGGCTTAGTGCTTGAGTAAAATCCAACATGAAGTTTACTGCGTGCCCCCATAGAGGTCTATTTTTTTTTCACCTGCAGATGATAGCGTGCCATAGACTATTGCGGAATTGATAAAACATAAATTTGGACTAATAGTTAGTTTGACTGGTGTTAATGCACAATAGAAGTAGAACTAATCATTTTTAAACATAGAGAGACAGAAGCGCCACATGGCCTAGTATTGTATCGATAAGTGAAATAAAAGTTGGTGTGTAGTGTATTTCACTCACATTTGGTAGAGCACCCCTGGTGCTGCAGAAGAGACAAGCTGGAATCAAACAGTCACCCAGAGAGGGGAAGCGGCTTCACGCACTAACGTACGCGTGACGTAGGCGCATTGGAATCGCACCAGACGGGCTGAGCAAGACGCCATCACACAGGCGATCTTGCAGTGGGTACAGCCCGACACGAGCGGGGCTGTGGCGAGGGAGCTGACTGTTTGCCGGGATCCACAGCCGGCGGGCCCAGGACTCACCTAGCAGCCCACTCACAGGCGTACCAGTCCGGCTCCTTAGGTGGAGTGTGCGAGGGGAAAGGCAGCACAAGGTATAGTGAAAAGTTTGTTTTTTGTGCCTTCTCTCCGGCTATTGTTTGCTTAACTGCATTTAACTGCACTTTGATATATTATATTCACTGCCTTGTTTGTTGCCAATTCCCCTTTCTTTACACTCTCACCAGAATCCGGTTCCAATTTTTGGAAGTGTGGAGCTATTTGGCTGCACTAGTTATGCAGTGTTAAACCCCCGTATAACTGAATAGGGTCTGTGGAATTGAGGGTGTTATATTTTAACTGTGTCACGGCCCCTACTGCACACGCCCAAATCTTTTCCTTTTTACTTTAACATGATTCATATGCTTCAATACCTACCTGAATAGGTTACACAATAAAGACTTATAAGTCTAAATAATTCTAAACTCCAATCAGCAATACTACACAAGGAACAGGTGGTTAAACAGCGAGCTGGGCTGCTGTAAAAGGTCCAGCCTGCAGAACTTGGCACAATGGTGCCGCAATGTTTGTGAGTACCCTGCACGTTATCTTTCTTTTCAATAATAGTGGCTTTTTTTTTATGGATTCACACATGTGTGGCACATGCTTGTTTTTCTTCTCATCTTTTATGAGGTTAAGCAGTGTCTACCCGGGAACAGCGAGCTGGACTGCTGTTAAAGGTCCAGCCTGCCTCACTAGGCACATCAAGGTGCCGCTACTTCTGTGAGTACCCTGTGTTAGATCCAATTTAAACAACAGACGTGTATAAACAGATTCACACATGTATTTTGTATTCTCTGCTCCTTCTCATATTTATATGGCTCCCCTCCATTACCCCCGTCTGACGTGAGCTGGGACCAGGGATACCTGAGGGAGACAGCGAGCTGGGCTGCTGCTGAAGGTCCAGCCTGTAACTAGTGGCACGACAGAGTGCCTAATCAATATTCTGGACACCTGGGGCCTGGCTTCACAAGGATCTACACCTTATCTGCAGAGCTGTTTTTAAGGAAAGAGTAAAGAAGAATTGGACTCTTACCCTTCGTTACTCCTGAAATAAGTCTGGAGAGAACCAAATTGCAGCAGGATGTGGAGCTTTCTAAGTGAACTCACTTGAGTATTTTGTTGACTTTCTGTTATATGTTTTACCTTTTTGTTGTAAAATCTGATATTTACTAATTTATTTATTCAGTTAGAGTCTTAAGTGATCTGATGCTTGTATTTTTTCCTATGAAACTACTCAATAGGGGCTAGACCGCATAGTTTCCCTAGTTTAGAAGTAGGATATAACTAAACCCTAACAATATATCCAAGGCTAAACTATTAGAATTTAAACTTCTGGGTTAAAACAGAAGGATTTAATTCCTTTACAATCATCCTTTATGGATAAATTTCTTCTTCCCCCCTCAAATAATAGAACAGTAAATATGGCGGGTAGAAGGCAGCAAGACAAAAGGACAGTTAGGCGTAGTATTGAAAATAGCCAGGAGTTATCGCAGGATAGTGCGGCAGATGTAGTTAACAGTTCTGAATTATTGAAACAATTGAGTGAACTATTCTTACCTAAATTTGAGGCAATCCAGACGAGTGTAGATACATTATCACAAGAGATCAAGCAGATGGTAACTAGAATTGGATTAGCAGAACAGTGAATCTCAGATTTAGAGGATAGGGACATAGACAAAGATAAAGACTTAGTATATATTCAGAAACAAGTTAAATTTTTAACCGAGAAGGTAGAGGATTTAGAGAACAGGTCAAGGAGGAACAATGTAAGAGTGATTGGAGTTTTCGAAGCAATATCTGAAAAGGAGTTAATACACTTTGCATCAACTACTCTCCTTATTAAATATTACTGAGTCAAATCATACCTTCACAGCAGAGAGAGAGCACATAGGATAGGCACGCTAAGGAAACAGGAGGATGGTAAAAATAGACCAAGACCAATTATTATTAAATACTTAAATTTTCAAGAAAAAGTTAAGATCCTACAAGCATTTAGAGCACAGAAAGAAGTATTTTTTCAAATTAAGAAAATATTAATTTTTCAAGATTTTGCATATGAAACCTCCAATAAGAGGAAGCTCTGTGCCCCAATATGCTATCGTCTGATTCAGGAAGGGAGGGTAGTCAGGCTTTTATATCCAGCCAGAATCAGCATTTTTTTTTCTCTCTCTTCCCCCCCTCTACTCCTATATGCTAGTTAAAGGAAAATAAAGACTAATAATGGTGGAGGCATGTAGACTCAGATCATGGAATTTAGGAGGGTTTACTTCCCCAGTTAAAAGAAAAGCAATATTACAACATCTAAATAAGCTGAAAATAGATATTGGTCTTCTGCAAGAGACTCATTTGAATGAGCTGGAAAGTCAAAAACTCAAATGGGGCTGGGTAGGGGAAGTAATATATTCAGCAGGTTTACAGCGGAAGAGAGGAGTAGCTATAGTCTTCAGAAAGAACCTAAACTATAAAATTTTGAAACGGGAAATTGACCAACAAGGGAGATATATTATACTTGAGTTAGATTTAGGTTAAAAAAGAATAGTATTATGTAATGTTTATGGCCCGAACACAAATAAAAACTCATTCTGGGAGTTTTTACAAGTTAAACTTTTGGACTATAATCAAAATATAATCTTGGGAGACGATCTGAACCTGGTAGCTTCCAGAGCTCTAGATAGGAACCGGAAGGGGAAAGAGGCTCTATTAGGGTGTAAAGACTCCAAAGACTCCAAAAGTTTTAAGAAATTCTGCTTTAATCTAGGTCTATTGGACATTTTGAGGAATATATATCCAGATAGTAAAGAATTTACTTGCTTATCCAAAGCGCACAAATCTCTATCACGAACAATATGTTTTTAATTAGTGATAAACTTTTCTCTTTAACAAAAAAAGCCGAAATTATGCCAATTACCATTTCAGACCATGCCCCAATTATGCTCTCCATGCTAATTATGAAGTCAAAACCGCTGAATAATAGACTACATTTCCCAACTTATTTATATAATAACTTAAAGTTTAGAAGATTTCTGATAGATAAATGGAGTGTTTATTATAACAGGAATAAAGGCTCAGTATCAAATATAGAAATTGTCTGGCAAGCTTTCAAAGCGGTAATAAGAGGAGAGATCCTTGCTTATGTATCCAAAGTAAAAAGGAAAAATTACTCTTATTGGATCCAACTCACCAAACAAATTATAAATAAGTATCAAAAATATGCTAGTGATAACAGCGAAAGTAATTGGCTAGAATATCTAGAAGCTAAAAATCAAAGAGATAGTTGGCATATCCTAAAAGAAACTCAGCATGAGGTAAAGAGAAATATTAATTATATGCAGTTTGGAAATAAAATAGGAACATTTTTGGCCAGATTGGTAAACACACAGAAAGCAAATAGTACCATACCTTTAATTAAAACTAAATATAAAACATGTACACTTCCCCAAGATATCTTAGTGGAATTCTCACAATTCTTCTCAGCAAAAGAAAGATCTGTTTTGGAATAGGGTCAAACTCCCCCAAATAGCTAAAGAGGATCTGGACTCTTTAAATCTCCCAATAACGGAAGAGGAGATTAAAAATTCTATAACCGAATTGAAGTTAAATAAAGCTCCAGGACCGGATGACCTCCCAGGGGAACTTTATAAAATCCTCGCCGAGGAGATCACCCCTATACTCCATAAGGTCTTTAATTATTTTTTACAGGAAAATAAAATACCTTCAAATTATTTTATGGAATCTAGAATAATTTTAATTTATAAACAAGGTAAAAATAGAGAATCAATGGACTCATATAGGCCTATTTAGCTGTTAAAAGTTGATTATAAAATTTTTACACATATATTAGCGAATAGACTCCAAACAGTGATAGGTACATTGATCCACCCAGACCAAACTGGATTTATTAAAGGAAGGACACTTATTAAAAATCTTAGGAAATTAGAGACACCAATCAACTATTGTGAATTAAAGAAGGAAAGGGGTATAGAGATAACAGAAGACGCCACGGTTATATCGATAGATACACAAAAAGCGTTTGACACACTATTATGGGATCATATGTTTATGACTATTAATAATTTTGGTATCCATGGCAAATTTTCACAGACCATCGCTTTGCTTTATTCCAACTCACGGGCGATCTTAAGTGTTAATTTCCTAATGTCAGAGAAATGTAGTCTTTCTCGAGGGACAAGACAGGGATGCCCACTATCCCCTCTCCTTTTTAATTTGGCCCTAGAGCCCTTAGCAATATTCTTCCGGCAAAAATTGGCAGGGATTGATATTGAAGGACATAGAATTAATCAGGCTATTTATGCAGACGACCTTCTTATTTTTGTTCAAAACCTTAAGTATAATCTACCCATAATAATGGAGGCCTTAGACTCCTTTCGGGCCTTCACCGGCTTTGCAATTAACAAAGAAAAATCTGAACTTATGTGGCTTATTAAATTGAAAAACTCACCAACAATTCCATTTAAAGAGGCTAAAGACCACATTACATATCTAGGGATAAAATTTTCATCTTATTCAAAGAGATGGTACAGCTTAAATTTTCTACCAGCTATCTCATCATTTAAGGAAGATTTAGAGAGGTGGAAGAAACTGCCCCTCTCACTTTCAGGCCGAATTCATTTAATTAAAATGGTCTCCCTGCCAAAATGTATCTATTTATTCCAGGCTTTACCTTTATTATTATTGAGGAAAGATCAAGTGCTAATGAACAAACTGATAACACAATTTATTTGGGGAAACAAAAAGCCACGGATAGCGCTTAAGCGACTGTTTGCAAGGAAAGAGGCTGTAGGTATGGCTCTACCAGATTTTGAATTATATAACATAGCATCTAATCTAAAATTTGTCTGGGACTGGTATTCAGATAGGGGTCATTTCTCTTTTCCTGAGCTAGAAGGAGCTTTAGCAGCCCCTTATTACCTTAAAGCTTTGACACATATGCCCCCAAAATTAATCCCTAAAGAAATTAAAGGGATGTTAATTATAGATCAACCAATACAGGCCTGGCGCAAATTCTGTCTTAAGATAGGGACAAATTACAGAGGGTCACCCTTTTTAACGATCAGAGGCAACCCTGAATTTGAGGAGGGGTGTGACTCTGCTAGATTCAAAGCATGGTCAGACTTGGGGATAAATTATATTTCGCAGCTTTTCAAAAGAGAAGACAACTCTATTAAAACCTTTGATGACTGTAAATCAGAGTTTAATATGCCAAACCACCTCTTCTTCTCTTATATGCAACTACGACACTATGCCGTTCAATGTAAGAAAATAAAGACAATAGAGTGGGATAATGATATACTCAGACAGATAATTAGCATCTTCCAGGCGGGGAAATTCTCTATATCATACTCATATCAAGCTCTATTAACGATTCAAGAACAAAGTAATTCGAGGTATCTGGAATTAAAATGGAACAAATTTTGCAGAAACCAAGCTGAATTAGATCTAATGAAGAACTCAGGGACCAGGGTGGCAAAAGGGATGAGAGGAGAATATTTTAGGGAACAACAGGTGAAGATCCTTTTCCAATCTTATCATATACCGGGATGGCAGGCCGCTGGGTTAAATTTAGTAGGAAAACAGTTTGTAATAAATGTAAATACTACGCAGCGGATATGATCCACCTCCTCTGGTCATGCCCAGTAATACAAAGATTTTGGGGGAAAATTTAATTCTGGGCCATAAACATTTTGGAACAATATTTTCACATAGATAAATATGCAGTACTTTTTTTTGCTGACTCAGGAGGAAGCAGGTCCAAACTATTTATTAATAAACACGGCAGTCCTCATAGGTAGGAAACTCATATTAAAATACTGGCAATCCAATAAAGCACCTAAATATTCTGAATTTAAAAATGGGATATTATATCAAATGTTCTTAGAACAAGCCACAGTACAGATATAGAAAGATAATAACATCAAGTTGTTTGTAAATAAATGGGGGATATTCATTAAGACTTTAGATCAGGAAACCCAAAAACTGGTCCTTCAACCTTTTAAGAACTCTCTTTTCATATTAGAAGCTAATCTAAGAGGAGAGTGTCAATATTTTTGAGAGGATATATCAGATGTGAGTGGGGGGGGGGGATTTCCCCTTTTTTCTGATTGGTTGTTTATTTCTCTGCCTGTTATTGTTTGTTCTGGATGTGGGGTGTTCTATCTTATGTGTTTTAGTCTTGTCTTAGGTTTAAGTTAGAGGGAAAATGCCAATACAGAACCTATAATGCATAGAAGGGAATAAGTTGGTCCTCCATATTGTTTTTTTTTTTTTATTTTCTTTAAACTGACTTTCAGACTGAGCAGATGGTGATACCAAAATTTCCATTAATGGTATATTTTATTTAGTATGACATATTGTCTGTTGTAAGGGCTGCAATCGCACCTGTATATTGCTATCTTTGTTACTAGTCTCCCTTTGTGTTTTCTTTGTAAACCATACTGTTAATTATTTCTTGGCTACAAAAACAGTCACCCAGCAGACTGATCTCCTGTATTAAAACAGCAATCTGAGGATGGTATAGAGAAAGCAAACACGCCAATATGGCCTTGTACTGTATTGCTGTGAGAAATATAGTATCATTAAAAATTGCACTCACATTTGGTGAAGCAGGCTGGAATTTCACAGTCACCCAGCAGACTGGCTTACGGTGTGGTAGGGAACTCCAAAAGAGTCAGGATACAAGATGCAACAGTCCACAAAATGGTGATACATCAACCAGAATGCAGGTATAGGTGTAAAAAATATAACAGCAAGTGGTAAGTGTATAAAAACTTACTTTAATAAAATACATTAAAAAAAGCAACGCGTTTCTCAGCCAACTGGTGGCTGTTTCATCAGGCTTAATACAATTAATAAAAAACACTTGCTATATATACACCATACAATAAATCTTGTGCAATATACAACCCCTTATGTGGGTGTTAACCAATTAGGTATGTCATGGTAACCGTAGTAAACAAAAGACAAAACAAAGTGTACCATGGTTAGGACCATAGTGCAGCTTAATAAATGCATATAATAGATAAATGGTCACTATAAAATATTTGCAATTTGAGTGAACAAGACAAAACATTCTGTATAATAAAACCCCATATAGAGTACCAGAGATTGTTACTATCAAAAAACGCCCTACATGATTGTAAATGCAGATAAAAGCAGATAAGGTTGGCAGAGAATATCAACCTGTTTGTATACGTTTAGACAAAATTAGTGCAAAGCCTGTCATATCCAGGAGTATGTGTGTTTAAACGGAAGAATAAAAAAGTGTGCTACCTACTTGCAGGACCTCCGTATCAGAGTGTGTTTTGAAAGAAATCTATTTTAGAAATTTTGCCACAAAGTATAGTAAATGTATGGCACCAAAATTGATAGATACAATTACCATTTTGAAGATCTAATGATCTTAAGAATGTTACAGAGCATGATGGTTTCATAGAGAGGCGGAGTAAGAACTGTGTAGCCTCTTGGTTCCCATGGGTTCTGACGATCACGTAATGTCAGACGTATGGTCAGGCCCACCCCTTTCTGTGACATAATAGGCGTCCTCCAATGGTTATGGATAGTGGGAGGGGATTGGGAGCGTAATGCTCAGCCCACTATGATTCACATTGGCAAGATGTGTATATAGTCGTCTGCATCAGAAAGCAGGGACCTCCCTCCTTGTGATGTAATGTGTATATAGTCATCTGCATCGGAAAGCAGGGACCTCCCTCCTTGTGATGTAATGTGTATATAGTCATCTGCATCGGAAAGCAGGGACCTCCCTCCTTGTGATGTAATGTGTATATAGTCATCTGCATCGGAAAGCAGGGACCTCCCTCCTTGTGATGTAATGTGCACATAGTCGTTTGCATCGGAAAGCAGGGACCTCCCTCCTTGTGACGTAATGTCCCTCCTTGTAATGTAATTTGGAGTTCCCTACCACACCGGAGGCCTGTCTGCTGGGTGACTGCAAAATTCCAGCCTGCTTCTAATGCACCAAGAGAAGTGCTTCACCAAATGTGAGTGCAATTTTTATTGATACTTTATTTCTCACAGCAATACAGTACAAGGCCATATTGGCGTGTTTGCTTTCTCTATACCATCCTCAGATTGCTCTTTTAATACCGGAGATCAGTCTGTTGGGTGACTGCTTGATTCCAGCTTGTCTCTTCTGCAGCACCAGGGGTGCTCTACCAAATGTGAGTGTAATACACTACACAACAACTTTTATTTCCCTTATCCATACAATACTAGGCCATGTGGCGCTTCTGTCTCTCTATGTTGCTTACAGATCATTGTTCCTGGATTGAGGCCTCGATCCATCACAGATAGCTGCCTGGAGATGAATTTGATAACCATCCCTGGGTTTCTTGCTTATTATTATATCTCTCAACATATGGGACTCTAGCACATATTATTGTGTCATATTGAATAGCCATCTGCTATATTGTTTTGATCTTGTTTTTGTCCAAACACTCTTGTATTTTATACC